>NC_043012.1:50545391-50590391 GCF_006345805.1 Octopus sinensis | reverse complement strand
TTATATATATATATATATATATATATATATATATGCACCAACGACGAAGAGAGGGAGTAAATTGTAAATTTGAGAACCATTCATAAATAATGAAAATCATTTAAGTACCTATAACTTGAATGCGAAAATTTATGCCAAAGGATATATGTTTCAAATACGCACGCCTTTCCCCTCACATACCTATTTACTTGCGTAATACTATCACACACATGCACTCGCACAAACTCTCACATCTGTCTGCTTGTGTCTCTGTATGAGAGTGCGGGTGGGTATTTATATAGATGCATGTAAATATATGCAAATATATATGTAGGAGCAACCATATAGAACAGTGGTGGGGAGCAGGCAGAATCGTTAGTCCGTACAAAATTGCTTAGCGGTATTTCTTCCGCACTTACGTTCTGAGTTCAAATTCCGCCGATATCGAATTTGCTTTTCATCCTTTTCGGTATGAAAAAATAAGTATCCGTTGAGTACTACAGTCGATATAAGGCCCTGTGCCAATAGTCGAAAGAATATATATGTGTGTGTGTAAGGGATATAGAGACCACATATATGTACACATATATATGTACTTTTAAGTGTATGTGTGTGTGTGTGCACGTAAGTGTTTCTGTGTGTGTGTGTTTGTATATATATATGTGCGTATGTATGTGTGCGGTTACTTCCCACATACATGTTGAAATCTCACACTAGTCACGGTAGCCTTTCACTCACTTGCACTCCTCAACCTGGATGTTTGACTCGTTAGATGTTCCAGCTAAACTCTTTGAAAGTTTAGTTTACTTTACGACATCGGGCTGAATATTTCGTGCGCTGACTATGACGGAATGAGGAAACCTTCCTTGCATGAATGTCAACTCTGTTTATTAAAATCTGCATCGTGTATATATATATATTATATATATATTATATATATATATATATATATATATATATATATATATATATATATATATATATATTTAATCAATATAGGGTGGCAAGGAAAATTTTGTAGAATTTTATTGCCACCAGCGGCCCAGATATATATATATATATATCTGTGTGTGGGTGTGTGTGTGTGTGTTTGTGTGTCTGCATTTGTCCCCCTAGCATTGCTTGACAACCGATGCTGGTGTGTTTACCTCACCGTCACTTAGCGGTTCGGCAAAAGAGACCGATAGAATAAGTACTGAGCTTACAAAGAATAAGTCCCAGGGTCGATTTGTTCGACTAAAGGCGGTGCTTCAGCATGGCCGCAATCAAATGACTGAAACAACTAAAAGAGTAAAAGAGTAAGAGTAAAGAGTTTCTTTTCTGTCACACTGACATTTGACTGTTCAAAGAATATTTCAAGCCTAATCATTGGAGTTTGCTTTTGAAAATGGAGAAAATTTGGCATCTTGTACTTATCAACTACTGCAAAAAGAAACAAACTAAAAATAAAAAAAAAAGGGGAGCCCACGGTGACATTCATGCTGACATGGTTGTTACATTAGGGGATGTCGCTGAAGCTGTATCAACAGTGCAAAAGTTGGGAGCTGAATTTATGAGGGAAAATGTGCGTCTTGAACATGACTCACTGTTTGAAAGTCCTACGACTACCACTTCCGGAGGAAACATTGATTGCGTTCTGCACCTACCGATGGATTACATGCATCTGACAATAAATCAAGTAGCTAAGGCTATTAGTATATCCCGAAAAAGTGTTCACCACAATGAACTTGTTAGGAAGAAAGTTTCCGCTCGATGGGTCATCTGTCATCTGTTCAAAGCGAACCAGGTTCATCACATCACGGAGAATCTGATATGTTTTCATACTGTTCCATATGGTTTCCTTGAACGTGTCCTAAACCGCTTTGAATGGTTAGTTCATGAATTTGAACTAGAGTCAAAGAGACAATCAATGGAGTGTAAACACTCTTCCTGGTCTGATCCAAAGTAGGTCAAGGTGGTTTCATCTGCAAGGAAGGAGATGGCCTTAGTTTTTTTTTCGGATGCAAAAAGGTATGGTATTTATTAACTACCTTCAAAAATTCCACGCCTTGAATGGAGCGTTACTGTGCCAACTTGCTTCGGGAGATTCGATAGGATTTCAACTCGAAACGCCCATGAAAACTGACAAAAGGTTGTTTTCTTTTCACCAGGTTAATGCTTCTGACACAAGCCCTTCGTGTCAGTGGCTGCCGTGCATGATTGTGGCTTTGAAATAGTTGATCACCATCCTCCCTATTCTCATGATATGGCCCATCTGACTATCTTCTGTTCCCCAACATGAAAAACATTTGACTGAGAACCAGTATCGCACTGATGATGACATCACAACTGCTGATGATAAATTTGTTTGACCAACAAGATTATAATCACTACAGCAATGGGATTCAAGTACTGAAACACAGACTTAAGTAGTGGACCTCAAGAGTTGACTATGCTAAAAAATAAACCTCATCGGTTTGCATTCCATGAGAGTATCATGGTCAACCTACGAAATTTTCAGCCTATACTCGTGGTAGAGTAAGTTTTCTCATTCATCCACAATCCAGTTTCACACATATAGGAAATTTACTCTATGACACTGCTAGAATGCGCTTAAATATCATAGATTTGTATGATCAACACTTAGCTAAGTCTTAACACCAAAACGACCTTTCTGAAATAAGGTATCTACTCCACGATTAATCAAAATATTGCAAAAAGCATTCAGAACCTCTATCGGGAAGCGGTTTCATGGAACGTTGCTCATTATCAAGCGTGTCCCTGTACTAAACACTTCAAGGCAATTTTTTGTTAGACGAAGAATTATAGTAATCTTGTGCGCCACAGATTGCCTAAAACTGCCTTAGAACGAAGTTTAGCTTTTACCCAGGTCACTAAATGTCAGAATTATTGGCTTTCTATTTATACTTTCAATATCAGTTCAAATCCTATCGTTGCTGATTTTGCATTTCAATAAAGTCCATATTTTTTTGCTAACAATCCATTGTTTGTCAAGTGTAAATACTATCACACTTTGCTTTAAAACTCTTGGATTCCATGAATAAGAAATTGCAATACATTTTCTTAGAATGGATTCAATAATAGTTTCACTTAATATATTTAGAGCAAAAATTTGTCCCATAGTTAATTTTCAATTCTTGATATATCACAGATATGAAGATTCCACTGGCTGCATGATCGAATGTCTGGGACGTATTCAAAAGATTTGGATGAAAGAACCTGTATATATTTCTAGCTATCTTAAGATTAAGTAAACCTATTGCCGGTGTTAACGTTCTGCCTTTGTTGTTGAGCTACATGTTAGCTCTGATCAAACGTCGAAATTACAAGAAGAAAATATTCGAATGTTTTCCGATAAACACACGATGGTGTTTATTTTATCATTGCTGTGTGCTAATGTTCTCATCATTAATACTCAAATTACACATATTTTCGAAACGAGGTTTGTGGACACGTTATGCAGAGTAACATAATTACTCTTTATTTGTATAGGTCGGTGAGCCAAACAGCGATGTGTCTATACCCTAGGCAGACTAATAGATGTATAGACCTCAAATTCATCAAATACTAAGGGCTAGATCGTGTTAGTCGAAAGCCCTGGTTTCGCTGATGGCTGTAACATTCATAGCTGCTGACCCGAAAAGGCGACTTGCTTCCTGGATGACCCCATGTCTCAATCATTTATAGAATCCACTCCTAAACCAGCCATTGTAACCGGAAAGCGTTTGGAGAAGAAAAGAGAGGGTCTACGTATCAACCGGGTACGGCTGGTAGACAGGTGGTTAAACTTGCATAACTTGTTGACGTTCATATGAGAACTGCCTTAAAAACCTACTCGTGGGTTTTACATGTGGGGTTCCCAGTTAGCCCTCCTTGATGTTACTATGGTTTCTGAGGCATACGCACTACCATCACTGTTTATCGCATTTGAACGATGTTGGTGCCAGACTACAACCTTAGATCCAATGAAAGAAAACGTATAGAATAACAATTACCACCATTATGAAAAGCTGCCCCCTCCCAGGTGTATTCGCCGAAGAATTACATATAGTACAGTCCCAACAATTCTGTCGTGTAGGCATCATCTCTCCAAATGTCTTACATCCACTCCAACGACAGCAGTTAACACAACGATGACAAAAACAATAATTAAATACAACAGCAATAGCATTGACAATAAGGTGTTGACGCTACAATGATGAAAATTATTTCAATGCTAGTAATAAAGGAAGAAAAAAATAGAGCCATCCATGCATTGTAGACGGTTACTGACATTGACGTTAACAATTGGGAGTACAGCAATTCAATTACATTATGGAGATAAACTATGTTGGGTAATTATACTTGCCTCTGTTTTCTTCGATCCTTAACCGAGATATACAAAACATAACTCTATTTTCTGTTTTATTTCTTATTTCAATCTCATTGAAAAAGTTGCTGGGAAGAAAGAAAAGAAGCTTCAAAAAACCAGAATGTAAAAAAAAAAACGATATCCATTCTAAAAATAGTTGTAAATTCAAATAGAATCTTTACTGTTGCACAAGTACCTTTTTTGCCTTTGTTATTTCGATTTTCATTCATAACATTGGTTTAGTTTTGTTTTATTTCCCCTTCTATTCGCCCTTATTTATAAAGAGACTTGTCAGATGAAGGAAGAAATAAAGGTAAATTACACGACTGCAGAGAAAAAAAGAGCGGTGTAATGATATAATAGAAATAGGACTGTAAGCTAAACACACAAGAGCAAGAAAAAAAACAACAACAAAGAACTGGGTTAAAGAATAAATTTAAATTGGGTAACACTACATGAAACAGAAAAGGAACATCAGCGAAAAAGTTTTATATAATAATGGAACTGAAGCTAAAATAAAACATCGCCAGATCTTCGTCCAACGACCAGAATTTTTGTTTGTTTTCTCTTAAGATCTCCTAAGGGCCAATGATGTAGCCAGCTTCCAGCATAATGAATTGTATTGCGGTTCTCCTACAAAAAAGAAATATTCGGTAAAGGTAAGCTTATAATGAATCGATAAGACAATAACAAACTTATGAATGTATAGCGAAAACCTGTTATTCATTTGACGGATCAGATAGGAGACATACGGAATTCGTCTGAAAGCCTGGTAACATATGAAAAGGAACAGGCTTTCAATTGCTGTTTTATGTTTGTAAATTCGATTGCCATGAAGCTCTGTGAAGTTAATCATATTTACCATCTATCTGGATCACCATTGCGTTTGTCCTTTTCTTCCTACGATTGCATTCTGTTTTTATTTCGTTTCTTTCTTAATTTCATTTGTTATTCTTCTTTCTCTTTTATATCCTGTATGTTGTTTATTGCAATGCGTGGTTTGTTGACTTGAACAAGTTCAGTAATGAGGTTCCATTGGTGTGTTCCTTCAGCGATAGTGAAACATAGGTGTCAATTTCTTAAACCAAGATAAAATTCCCAGTCCTAATTTCTTGCTTATTCAGCAGAAAATCGTATTATTGTTGTTGTTATATTGTATCGATATTATTATTATTATTATTATTATTGTTATTATTATTATTATTATTATTATATAAAACAACAACAACTGCAATAATAATAATTCTACGTAAGACGTGTCCTACTTGGTTGTTTAACTTTGAAAGTGACACTTATTTATTTGCCCTATTGAAAATGCTATAGCAAACATTAATTTATGATTTTTGTTGCAGAGTTGGTCTAGTCATTGATACATGGATTCTACTCATAAGACTCCCTTCGGTCACGACACTGACAATGGGATTGCACTTAGAAAGTTACCCTCCCAGGCACAAGTCCGGGCAAGGTTGTTATGGAAGACCGGCAGTCGCCCATGCATACCGGCCACCCCTCTCCACGCCACCAGTGTTATCCGAGGGAAACGCAAGGGCCTATATACAGCTTGGCACCTATGATGTCGCAACTCATTTCTACAGTCGAGTGAACTGGAGCAACGTGAAATAAAGTGTTTTGCTCAAGAACACAACACACAGCCCGGTCCGGGATTCGAGCTCACAACATCACGATCGTAAGCGCGACGCTCTGACCACTGAGCCATGCGCCTTCACTAGATTCTACTAAAGCGCAATGACTAGCGTAGCAGAACAATCTTCCGAGGCTCACATAAGAGCACACGGTGCAATGTTTAAAATATCATAACTATAGATAAGTGCTATTTGGTTCCTGGTGGCATTTACCAATGATAATGTGCACAAATTGAACGGTGCCTCCAACTATATTTATGTATAGTTCCCAAAGAATTTTTAATGACGTTTAACATCAGTTGGATACGATAAAAAAATATTAAGAGAATACATACTGCTATTATCCGAATAGCAGTAACGCGGCTGGAGAAGAAGGAGGGTGATATGGACATAATGGATAAGATCATGCTGGGGTATTCATATTTTGGCAATTTTAGTTTTTACTTTTTTAATTTTCATCGGAAAAATGTGAACTGGTGGTTCTAAGCATGTATACCTCTACATCATTCATATCAGCATTTTCTCTCCCTTTCAACCATAACCGTTAGTTCCAAAAATTCATATCTATTTTGTGAGTTTTCTCTCCCTAGCCATCAGATGATTGAATCTTACCTGTTCTCATTAACCAAAGGAAGTCAGGAATGTTAGACTGAGTCGAAAGTAGCTTCCATGGAACATGCAAAATCAGCAGTTCCACAAAACTACAACTCTTCAAAGCACAGGCACTGAATTACTGCCTTCAATAGTTCTGAACCGTGTCGACATGAATTTTCGCACAGGATAGATTTATAGTTCTTCCTTGTCTCTAGGAACTGCCTGAAATCGAAAATAAATTTCAGTACTAAAAGTTGGGCACATGCTTCTTCAAATGCTTCGTTAACTACCGAGAGAGAAGCGTCCAAATATATTTGGTGGTGCTCAAAATTTTCCCGTAAACTACGTCATTGCTACAAAGTGTAAATGTAGAGGATACACGGCCAAGTTGAAGGTGTCGAGTCTTTGACATTAGTGCAACATGCATTGCTTCAACTCGTTTCTGAAACGACATTGCACTCGTTCAAAACATTTGATCATCATTTTAATGAGTTGCTTTTTCGCAGGCTATTGTGACGCCGAGAACGTTCCACCGTTTTTGTAAGATACTTCAAATGTTCTGTATCTTGAGCGTATATAAATCCCGCCCACTTCTTTGATCTACAATTGTCTCGATTATGTAGAAAAAATAAATAGATGGCACTCAAAAGAGAGTGTGGCTTAACAGACATGCTTTCTCTGATTGTTTTTGATGCCTATGTAGACAGTGGTATATACAGACACCGTTGCTTTCCTTCTTCCTTTTGATCCAGCGATACAGTCAAGCTGTGTTAGGTGGAGGTCGAAAAGGGGCATAAAATCTCTTAACTGGGACTCAACTCCTGCACAATAGAGAGAAATACGAAGTGCTTAGGATTAAAAGCACACCCCCGTTGTCTTGCACAGACATTGAAGCAACGTGCTATCAAGCTATTCTTGAAATTTAATGATATTCATAATTTTGATGTTTCTTTCAGTTTCCTGCTGTACAAGTGATTGAACTTGAAATATTCTCTTTATATGTTTGTTTATGTTATTGACTCATTTATTTTAATCCAGGTGGGTTGCAGATAAAACAAATTCGGAGAAATTTCACGTTGTTGAGGTCTCTGCGCTACTACCATTGTGACGCATATCGTAACATCACATCTCTCCCTCTCCTACCTAAAAACGGGTTTTGTGTAGACGTTGGAAATGCCATTTGTAAAAAATGTGTAATCAGTTATAAATCTCAAACGACAAACGTTTCTTATACCAAGTACAACTGTTCAACGGCTCTTGATTTTAGTAAAACTGGAATACAAGAAAATGGTGTATCATGCAGTAATCCAGCGAAAAATGAAATCAATTGCTGAACACATACAGATATCTCCCTAAAATAAAATTTAATAAATATGAATAACGTTAATACTGCTGCTAGTACTGCTTTGGGAGCGGGTACTGCTGCTGTCACTGTTTCTCATGGACATTGGTTATCATGTGGATTATGGTTACGATCATGATCTTGAGCATCATTATCTTCATCTTCCTTATCATCAATATGATCGCCGTTATTAACGTCCAGAATCCTCATCATCAAAACAATTACGCCAATAACGGAAACGCCACTTAAGAAGTTTGATTCCAAGCTACATGGTTGTGAGTTCAGTGCTGGGTTCAGCCCGTCGTATGTATGTATGTATTGAATAAGCATTTCCTTAGAAACTATTCTATCGACTTTGTGGAAATTTTAAACGTGAATAAATTCAAATGCTGCAGATAAAATAGCATCGTTATGGGAATTTCCCTTCAAATGCTCGATTGAGCTCACAAAAATCGCTGCTAACTAGGTACTATCGAGTTTTCGAAAAATTCCGAGTTTATTTGAACTTCAGGGCATGCGATCTACCTATGTGCCACAAATCATTAAAATGATTGGACGATGTCGGAGGAGTTAGTATATATATATATATAATATATATATTATATATATATATATATATATATATATATAATTAGAAAAAACATATTTTATCTATTCAAAATGAACAATTAAATTACACCATCTAGAAAATTACGTATAATAGAAATATTAAAATTAAAATAACAATGAAATACCAATGATTAAGTAAATTGCAAAAAAAAAATAATAAAAACGTATATAATTGGTAGAATAACAATTATATACGTTTTTATTATAATTTCTTTTTAAATTTACGTAATCATTGGTATTTTATTGTTATTTTAATTTTAATATTTCTATTATATGTAATTTTCTAGATGGAGCAATTTAATTGTTCATTTTGAATCGATAAAAGGTGGGTTTTTTTTCTAATTTTATATATATATATATATATATCTATATTATTTTGTGTGAAATTTGATTTAGTTTTTGAAAATTTAATTTTTCCCCTGTAAGTTTGGATTAATATTCCCTGAAATAATTATTATATATATATATATATATATTATATATATATAATATATATATATATATATATATATATATATATATATATATATAATATATATATATATATATACTTTCAACAATTGAGGGCAAAATTAATTAATTATTAATCAATTTCACCAAGTGTTCAGTATGCAAAGGGACCATTCAAGGCGAATTCAATTATTACATTATATAAAAGGGCTTAGTAATAATTACTTTGCCGCATACTGAACTCATTAGAAATAGCAGCTAAAAAACTTTTTTAAGGCTATTTCTAATACTTAAAGAAAATCTCTCATATATAGTGTTTGCATAATTTAACTCACAAAAGTTTGGGGGTAATGACATCGAAAAATCAAATGCTAAGTTATTCGAGAACGTACGTTTCAAGATTAGTCAAAACAACATTTCTATCATCGGCTCGGAAATTCCTTGGTTTGGATTTGGAAACACTGAAAATAAGAACATACCCTCTCGAAGATCTGCTCCCAACTAACAGTGTCAACAAATTCAAAATAAGCAAGCGAAGAATCTCTGTTCTCCCCTTTCCACCAGCGTGGGTAAAATCATCAAACTCTATGCTTATTTCGGTAAAGTCCGAAGCATTAATCAGAGGGAGATAATTATAATTTCAACAATTGAGGGCAAAATTAATTAATTATTAATCAATTTCACCAAGTGTTCAGTATGCAAAGGGACCATTCAAGGCGAATTCAATTATTACATTATATAAAAGGGCTTAGTAAAATAAATTACTTTGCCGCATACTGAACTCATTAGAAATAGCAGCTAAAAAACTTTTTTAAGGCTATTTCTAATACTTAAAGAAAATCTCTCTCATATATATGTTTTTGCATAATTTAACTCACAAAAGTTTGGGGGTTAATGACATCGAAAAATCAAATGCTAAGGTTATTCGAGAACGTACGTTTCAAGATTAGTCAAAACAACATTTCTATCATCGGCTCGGAAATTCCTTGGTTTGGATTTGGAAACACTGAAAATAAGAACATACCCTCTCGAAGATCTGCTCCCAACTAACAGTGTCAACAAATTCAAAATAAGCAAGCGAAGAATCTCTGTTCTCCCCTTTCCACCAGCGTGGGTTAAAATCATCAAACTCTATGCTTATTTCGGTAAAGTCCGAAGCATTAATCAGAGGGAGATTAATTATAATTTCAACAATTGAGGGCAAAATTAATTAATTATTAATCAATTTCACCAAGTGTTCCAGTGTTTCCAAATCCAAACCAAGGAATTTCCGAGCCGATGATAGAAATGTTGTTTTGACTAATCTTGAAACGTACGTTCTCGAATAACCTTAGCATTTGATTTTTCGATGTCATTACCCCCAAACTTTTGTGAGTTAAATTATGCAAACACTATATATGAGAGAGATTTTCTTTAAGTATTAGAAATAGCCTTAAAAAAGTTTTTTAGCTGCTATTTCTAATGAGTTCAGTATGCGGCAAAGTAATTTATTTTACTAAGCCCTTTTATATAATGTAATAATTTGAATTCGCCTTGAATGGTCCCTTTGCATACTGAACACTTGGTGAAATTGATTAATAATTAATTAATTTTGCCCTCAATTGTTGAAATTATAATTAATCTCCCTCTGATTAATGCTTCGGACTTTACCGAAATAAGCATAGAGTTTGATGATTTTAACCCACGCTGGTGGAAAGGGAGAACAGAGATTCTTCGCTTGCTTATTTTGAATTTGTTGACACTGTTAGTTGGGAGCAGATCTCCGAGAGGGTATGTTCTTATTTTCAGTGTTTCCAATCCAAACCAAGGAATTTCCGAGCCGATGATAAAATGTTGTTTTGACTAATCTTGAAACGTACGTTCTCGAATAACCTTAGCATTTGATTTTTCGATGTCATTACCCCCAAAAACTTTTGTGAGTTAAATTATGCAAACACTATATATGAGAGAGATTTTCTTTAAGTATTAGAAATAGCCTTAAAAAAGTTTTTTAGCTGCTATTTCTAATGAGTTCAGTATGCGGCAAAGTAATTTATTTTACTAAGCCCTTTTATATAATGTAATAATTTGAATTCGCCTTGAATGGTCCCTTTGCATACTGAACACTTGGTGAAATTGATTAATAATTAATTAATTTTGCCCTCAATTGTTGAAATTATAATTAATCTCCTCTGATTAATGCTTCGGACTTTACCAAATAAGCATAGAGTTTGATGATTTTAACCCACGCTGGTGGAAAGGGGAACAGAGATTCTTCGCTTATTTTTATTTTGAATTTGTTGACACTGTTAGTTGGGAGCAGATCTTCGAGAGGGTATGTTCTTATTTTCAGTGTTTCCAAATCCAAACCAAGGAATTTCCGAGCCGATGATAGAAATGTTGTTTTGACTAATCTTGAAACGTACGTTCTCGAATAACCTTAGCATTTGATTTTTCGATGTCATTACCCCCAAACTTTTGTGAGTTAAATTATGCAAACACTTATATCTGAGAGATTTTCTTTAAGTATTAGAAATAGCCTTAAAAAAGTTTTTTAGCTGCTATTTCTAATGAGTTCAGTATGCGGCAAAGTAATTTATTTTACTAAGCCTTTTATATAATGTAATAATTTGAATTCGCCTTGAATGGTCCCTTTGCATACTGAACACTTGGTGAAATTGATTAATAATTAATAATTTTGCCCTCAATTGTTGAAATTATAATTAATCTCCCTCTGATTAATGCTTCGGACTTTCCGAAATAAGCATAGAGTTTGATGATTTTAACCCACGCTGGTGGAAAGGGGAGAACAGAGATTCTTCGCTTGCTTATTTTGAATTTGTTGACACTGTTAGTTGGGAGCAGATCTTCGAGAGGGTATGTTCTTATTTTCAGTGTTTCCAAATCCAAACCAAGGAATTTCCGATCCGATGATAGAAATGTTGTTTTGACTAATCTTGAAACGTACGTTCTCGAATAACCTTAGCATTTGATTTTTCGATGTCATTACCCCCAAACTTTTGTGAGTTAAATTATGCAAACACTATATATGAGAGAGATTTTCTTTAAGTATTAGAAATAGCCTTAAAAAGTTTTTTTAGCTGCTATTTCTAATGAGTTCAGTATGCGGCAAAGTAATTTATTTTACTAAGCCCTTTTATATAATGTAATAATTTGAATTCGCCTTGAATGGTCCCTTTGCATACTGAACACTTGGTGAAATTGATTAATAATTAATTATTTTTGCCCTCAATTGTTGAAATTATAATTAATCTCCCTCTGATTAATGCTTCGGACTTTACCGAAATAAGCATAGAGTTTGATGATTTTAACCCACGCTGGTGGAAAGGGGAGAACAGAGATTCTTCGCTGCTTATTTTGAATTTGTTGACACTGTTAGTTGGGAGCAGATCTTCGAGAGGGTATGTTCTTATTTTCAGTGTTTCCAATCCAAACCAAGGAATTTCCGAGCCGATGATAGAAATGTTGTTTTGACTAATCTTGAAACGTACGTTCTCGAATAACCTTAGCATTTGATTTTTCGATGTCATTACCCCCCCCAACTTTTGTGAGTTAAATTATGCAAACACTATATATGAGAGAGATTTTCTTTAAGTATTAGAAATAGCCTTAAAAATTTTTTTAGCTGCTATTTCTAATGAGTTCAGTATGCGGCAAAGTAATTTATTTTACTAAGCCCTTTTATATATGTAATAATTTGAATTCGCCTTGAATGGTCCCTTTGCATACTGAACACTTGGTGAAATTGATTAATAATTAATTAATTTTGCCCTCAATTGTTGAAATTATAATTAATCTCCCTCTGATTAATGCTTCGGACTTTACCGAAATAAGCATAGAGTTTGATGATTTTAACCCACGCTGGTGGAAAGGGGAGAACAGAGATTCTTCCTTGCTTATTTTGAATTTGTTGACACTGTTAGTTGGGAGCAGATCTTCGAGAGGGTATGTTCTTATTTTCAGTGTTTCCAAATCCAAACCAAGGAATTTCCGAGCCGATGATAGAAATGTTGTTTTGACTAATCTTGAAACGTACGTTCTCGAATAACCTTAGCATTGATTTTTCGATGTCATTACCCCCAAACTTTTGTGAGTTAAATTATGCAAACACTATATATGAGAGAGATTTTCTTTAAGTATTAGAAATAGCCTTAAAAAAGTTTTTTAGCTGCTATTTCTAATGAGTTCAGTATGCGGCAAAGTAATTTATTTACTAAGCCCTTTTATATAATGTAATAATTTGAATTCGCCTTGAATGGTCCCTTTGCATACTGAACACTTGGTGAAATTGATTAATAATTAATTAATTTTGCCCTCAATTGTTGAAATTATAATTAATCTCCCTCTGATTAATGCTTCGGACTTTACCGAAATAAGCATAGAGTTTGATGATTTTAACCCACGCTGGTGGAAAGGGAGAACAGAGATTCTTCGCTTGCTTATTTTGAATTTGTTGACACTGTTAGTTGAGCAGATCTTCGAGAGGGTATGTTCTTATTTTCAGTGTTTCCAAATCCAAACCAAGGAATTTCCGAGCCGATGATAGAAATGTTGTTTTGACTAATCTTGAAACGTACGTTCTCGAATAACCTTAGCATTTGATTTTTCGATGTCATTACCCCCCAACTTTTGTGAGTTAAATTATGCAAACACTATATATGAGAGAGATTTTCTTTAAGTATTAGAAATAGCCTTAAAAAAGTTTTTTAGCTGCTATTTCTAATGAGTTCAGTATGCGGCAAAGTAATTTATTTTACTAAGCCCTTTTATATAATGTAATAATTTGAATTCGCCTTGAATGGTCCCTTTGCATACTGAACACTTGGTGAAATTGATTAATAATTAATTAATTTTGCCCTCAATTGTTGAAATTATAATTAATCTCCCTCTGATTAATGCTTCGGACTTTACCGAAATAAGCATAGAGTTTGATGATTTTAACCCACGCTGGTGGAAAGGGGAGAACAGAGATTCTTCGCTTGCCTTATTTTGAATTTGTTGACACTGTTAGTTGAGCAGATCTTCGAGAGGGTATGTTCTTATTTTCAGTGTTTCCAATCCAAACCAAGGAATTTCCGAGCCGATGATAGAAATGTTGTTTTGACTAATCTTGAAACGTACGTTCTCGAATAACCTTAGCATTTGATTTTTCGATGTCATTACCCCCAAACTTTTGTGAGTTAAATTATGCAAACACTATATATGAGAGAGATTTTCTTTAAGTATTAGAAATAGCCTTAAAAAAGTTTTTTAGCTGCTATTTCTAATGAGTTCAGTATGCGGCAAAGTAATTTATTTTACTAAGCCTTTTATAATGTAATAATTTGAATTCGCCTTGAATGGTCCCTTTGCATACTGAACACTTGGTGAAATTGATTAATAATTAATTAATTTTGCCTCAATTGTTGAAATTATAATTAATCTCCCTCTGATTAATGCTTCGGACTTTACCGAAATAAGCATAGAGTTTGATGATTTTAACCCACGCTGGTGGAAAGGGGAGAACAGAGATTCTTCGCTTGCTTATTTTGAATTTGTTGACACTGTTAGTTTGGGAAGCAGATCTTCGAGAGGGTATGTTCTTATTTTCAGTGTTTCCAAATCCAAACCAAGGAATTTCCGAGCCGATGATAGAAATGTTGTTTTGACTAATCTTGAAACGTACGTTCTCGAATAACCTTAGCATTTGATTTTTCGATGTCATTACCCCCCAACTTTTGTGAGTTAAATTATGCAAACACTATATATGAGAGAGATTTTCTTTAAGTATTAGAAATAGCCTTAAAAAAGTTTTTTTAGCTGCTATTTCTAATGAGTTCAGTATGCGGCAAAGTAATCTATATATATATATATATATATATATATTATATATATATATATATATATATATATATATATATATATATATATAATATATATATATATATATATATATCTATATATATATATATATATATATATATATATATATATAATATATAGATATATATATATATATATATATATATCTAATATTATATATATATATTATATATATATATATTATATATATATTATATAATATATATATATATATATATATATATATTATATATATATATATATATATATATATATTATATATATATATATATATATATATATATATATATATATATATATATATATATATATATATTAATATATTATATATATTATATATATAATATATATATATATTATATATATATATAGTGAGGGCGCGTGGCTTAGTGGTTAGGGCATTCGGCTCATGATCGTAAGGTTGTGAGTTCGATTCCCGGACGCGTTGTGTCCTGAGCAAGACACTTTATTTCACGTTGCTCCAGTCCACTCAGCTGGCAAAAATGAGTTTGTACTTGTATTTCAAAGGGTCAGCCTTGTCACTCTCTGTGTCACGCTGATTATCCCCGAAACTACGTTAAGGGTACACGTGTCTGTGGAATGCTCAGCCATTTGCACGTTAATTTCACGAGCAAGCTGTTCCGTTGATCGTATCAGCTGGGACCCTCGTCGTCGTAACCGGCGGAGTCTTTAAAATATATATATATATATATATATATATATACCCGCATATATACATATATGTGTATATATATATATATGTATATATGTATATATGGATAGATGGATGTATATATTTATGTGTGTCTCTTACAGTGGGGTTTGCCTCCACCCGCATTCCCCACCAACCCTCACTTGACAACCGATTTTGGTAGTTTTACGTTCCGTAACGTAGTGGTTCGGCAAAACAGATCGATAGAATAAGTACTAGGTTTACAAAGAATAAGTTTTGCGGTCAGTTTCTATAACTAAAAACCGTTTAAGTCAGTGCCACAGTGAGATTACTGAAACAAGTAACAGAATAACAGAATCGAAGAAACTGATGGTCACAGAGTTGTTGATGTGTACCACAGTTACCGGGGTACGCAAAGTGGATTGGAAGAATGGTTAACAAATGAGGTATTAGAACGTTTACAGAAAACAGCGTAACTTTCAAAACTGTTCGTAACCTCCGAAGTGTTATTGAAATTTGAAAAAAATATTTTATTTTATTTCACTAATTGTGGACAGTTGACACCTTAAATATACATAAACTCTCTCTCTCTCTCTCTCGCTCTCTCTCTCTCTCTCACTCGTACACACACATACACGCGCGCTTACACACACATATATATGCTACATATATTTCTTTATTGCCCACAAGGGGCTAAACATAGAGGGGACAAATAAGGACAGACAAAGGGATTCAGTCGATTACATCTACCCCAGTGCGAAACTGGTACTTTATTTATCGACCCCGAAATGATGAAAGGCAAAGTCGACCTCTGCGGAATTTGAACTCAGAACGTGCTACACTTATATATGTGTGTAGTGAGAGTATCAGATGCAAACAAACTGACATACATAAAGATAGCCAGATAGACAGATCGAAAAAAATAAAGAGAGAGAAAGAGACAGAGTGAGAGAGAAAGGGGGGGAAAGAGACAGAAAAACACACAGATTGATGGATACATAGATAGAAAGACAGATAATACATGATACATATATACCTACATTCATACATTCATAGATTTGTATGCTGTCCTTTTGAGTCAGAAAACGTAGTTGTACATGGTAAAATATTTCATAATTTTTATTGTATTTGCTTTCAATTCCTTTTATTTACTCCCGTTTCACTTTATTCTCCATTTCCTTTCCCTTCCCAATATAAATATCACTCTCTTTCAGCTTGCATCTTATTGTACATCGCTTGCACATAATATACATTGTAAATATATTCAAAGACGGCAGCATGCATTATTTAGTATTACATTTCATATGTGTTCATAACTTTGAGCATAAATACATGCACACAAAAATATACGTTCATTTATACATAGACACATACACTAGGACATCCAACAAAAGAACAAAAGTACACGTGGGCACACACACAATATATATATGTATATATATATACATACGTGCATGTACGGACATATATGTATGTGTGTGTGTGTGTACAGATATACATCAACATGTATGCATACACTAGTATAGGTTTATGTATAAACAGAACATGCAGATACATATATATTTATATGTTGCTTCGTATGTGTAAGTCATTGTGGGTGTGTAATCACGAAGCCACACTCAAACACAATTGTATGCATGTATCTGTATGTTGGGTGTGCGTGTGTGTGAGTCTCTGTCTGTGTCAACATGTCTGAATAATTGATTATCTTACTTGTAAGGACTGTAAGCTTAGAAGGAGTGACTGGTTATTAATTTACTACTTCATATACATTAATATTACATTACATAAGTACGTGTGTGTGTGTGTTTGTGTATATATGTATGTATTCTTGCATTTACGCCACATCGTGTACTGATGAATGCACGAAGAAATGTTATTGTATGAATACAGGATGATATGTTCTTGCGCAAATAGATGCTGAATATATTTCGTTTCAAGCGTATATTTCTTTACATCCAAATGCACTTTGTATGCTTTTTTACCTATTGATATTTTAAAGCAGAAATAGTACAATATTGACTGTTATCTAATGGCACCTAGCATAGACACAATGTAGATTGATATTGAGAACATTGTTATTTTGTGAGTTAGAGAACCCTCTGCGTATATTTAGCCATTCTTTTTCAGCTTTGCAAAAACTATGACACGGACACATGTAGGCGTTAGGTGTTATCCTGAGACAGCTATAAAGGTCATTAGAATTATTTAAACATAATGCTAGATGTTGCAGCCTCCAGAGAATATTTCAGATGTAACTTAGATGAAATATTTTAGTTAAATTGTCTGAAAGGACCGTGTAGCTTTTACATATAAACATACAGTACAAGTGAAATGTGTGTATAATTCTTGTTATCATATTTATCATATTAACACGCCTAATGAAATTATTTTATAGCGGTTCTCTAGTTGGAATATTGCCCTCAAACTTTGAATATCTGACATATATAATCTGATATTATCAGACTTAAAGTCTTGAATAAATAAAATAAATGATATATTCCTACTTTTTTTTTCTTTATCTATGTAGGTTTTCCGTTCAATAAATTTCCAATTACATTAAAACAGCAATTGAATATTACAATGATATCTGCGCTAATACTCAATATATTTTTTTCCCCCTATCTTGTACAAACTCAATATTTTTTTTAGTTTCTCGTGTCAACAGTTTCAGCGGTTCCATTTCACGTAACTCTCAAAAATATATCTAGCGTTGTACTCGATAACTGAATTTGCATCGTTATCTGTTTTATTTTGTAATATGCTATACTTGCCCCAATCTAAGGCTAAATAAGTCACAATTCGTTTAGTCTGTTCAAAAATATTCCAAACACAACCATTAGTTTCATGTTTGAGTTCATGACAAAATATTTTCAAAAAGCGTATTAATCTTACAATGGTAAGATTCAAGTAGCGAAAATATATTCCTTTTGGGAAGATAGAAGTTTGGTTATTGAGTCTAGCGAAACACGCATGAACCGACAAATTTATATCATTCACCGTTTTGCACACTACCGATTTTAGTATTATGATATGTTTTTTTTATCCTAGTTTGAGCATATCGAACAAGGATTTCAATTTTACGTTGTCTAGTAAGGCTGTTCAAGGTGTAATGTAATTAACACAAGTTTGTTTTAGTACTAAAAGAGTCACATTTGTTTCCTAAATTCAATAATCTCCATGTGGAGTTTAGGGAACTTCTTTTGGGGACACTGTTTCCCCCCTTAGTTGAATAATATCTGGCATAAATGGAAAATGTAATTTTGTGTAGTTAAACTGCATGTTTCTAATGTCCGAAGCATCTCTCTCTCTCTCACTCTCTCTCTCTCTCTCGCACTCACACACTTTCTCTCTCTCACTCACTTTCTTTCACACTCTCTCTCTCTCTCTCTGTCTATCTGACTTCCTCTCTCTTACTCCCATACATACACATATACAAAATTACATACACTGAAGCACACATACGATAGATATTGCATTAAATGAAGAGAGTGTCATCTTGTTGGGAAAACAATATTAGGTTTAAAATAACGACCACAGTACCAGACGCGGTTTCTTTTTATTTCTGAGTCTTGGAGGTGGCAGCGGCGGCGCTGGAGGTGGTAGTGGTGTTGGTTGTTGTGGTGGTAATTGCGATAATTTTGCCCGGTGTGTTGTTTGTTTCAGCTGATATTTTATAAACTTAGGGTGGCAAGCAGGCAGAATCGTTAACACACCGGGCGAAATGCTTAGCGGTATTTCGTGTAGAGTTACGTTCTGAGTTCAAACTCAGCTGAGGTCGTCTTTGCCTTTCATCCTTTCGGGGTAGATAAATTAAGTACGAGTTACGCACAGAGGTTGATGTAATCGACTTAATCCGTTCGTCTGTCCTTGTTTGTCCTCTCTGTGTTTAGCCCCTTGTGGGTAGTAAAGAAATAAGTATTTCGTGTAGCGTTACGTTCTGAGTTCAAACTCCGCTGCGGTCGACTTTGCCTTTCATCCTTTCGTGATCGGTTAAATGAGTACCAATTACGCGCTTGGGTCGATGTAATTAACTTAATTCCTTTATCTGTCCTTGTTTTTTCCCTCTATGTTTAGCCCCTGTGGGCAATAAAGAGATTAACATTTTATACACTTCTTAGAGCGGCGAGCTGGCAGAATCGTTAACATACCGGACGAAATGTTAACGGTATTTTGTCTGCCGCTACGTTCTGAGTTCAAATTCCGCCGAGGTCGACTTCGCCTTTAATCCTTACGGGGTCGATAAATTAAGTACCAGTAACGCACTGGCTTCGATGTAATCGACTTAATTCGTTTGTCTGTCCTTGTTTGCCCCCTCTGTGTTTAGCCCCTTGTGGGTAGTAAAGAAACAGGTATCTCGTTTGCCGCTGCGTTATGAGTTCAAATTCCGCCGTGGTCGACTTTGCCTTTCATCCTTTCGGGGTCGATTAAATAAGTACCAGTGACGCACTGGGTCGATATAATCGACTTAAATCCTTGTTTGTTCTCTCTGTATTTAGCCTCTTGTGGGTAGTAAAGAAATAGGTATTCCGTCTGTCTTTACGTTCTGAGTTCAAATTCCGCCGAGATAGACTTTACCTTTCATCCTTTCGGGGGCGATAAATTAAGTACCAGTTATGCACTGAGGTCGATGTAATCGACTTACTCTCTTCGTCTGTCCTTGTTTGTCCCCTCTATGTTTAGCCCTTGTGAGCAATGTAGAAATAAATGGAGGTAAGCTTGGAGAGATCTAAAACAACAAAGGCTTAATCGTCAAGCACAACAATGCCCTAACTACTTAAACAGAATATCTGGTTCAAAGCCCAACTCACTCGCAAACACTCGGATTGCAAATTCTTTTTACTACTTTTACATACCTTTAGGGAAGAAAGACAGTGGTGATTTGGGGAAAATGATGGCAACTCTAACTCTAAAATATATAAATGAATACAGCAATATAGACTGATAACCTCCTTCATCGTTTGTGTTACATAACTTGTAAATTAAAACATTGCAATTTTTACTGTCTGTTTTTCAATGTTATTATTGATTTCACAATTTTATTTGCTGTAAATTGCCCACTATTAAATATTTCGTCGTTGTTCTGTCCAAAACAGCAAGAAAACTTTTGTTTTGTTGATGTTATTAATATTGTTGTTGCTATTATTCTTGTAATTAATATAATTGATAATACAGAGTTGGAATGGTAGAACTGTAAAAAGTGCCGAAAAAAATGCCTTGCAGCATTTATTTCGGCTCTTGAAAATTGAGTTCAAATCCTGCCCTGGCCAACTTTGCTTTTCAGGACACCAAAATATTCTATCAGGTTACAGTATCGACTGACACCGTCATCTCAAACCAGTTCGCCGTGTACCGAGAAACTATTATTATTGTTATCGAGTTTAGTGTTGTTGCTATTGTTGTTGTCATTAATATTGTTGACGGCTGCAGTTGAGGATTCGCAAAATCGTTTCAGCACTATGTTTAAACCTATATTTATATAAATTCTGTGTTTAAAACCCACCTACACCTGCTTTCTTTTTATTTATCGGAAATCAATAAATCAAAGTACCTGCCAAAAAACTGAGCCCGTTTTAAACGAAAACTCGTCACCAAGATATGTTAACTTATTAATCATCATAAACATTAAAGTTAGAAGTAGTAGTAGTAGTAGTAGTAGTAGTAGTAGTAGTAGCAGTAGTAGTAGTAGCAGTAGTAGTAGTAGTGGTGGTGGTAGTAATGGAAGTAGTAGCAGTAGTAGTAGTAGCAGTAGAAGCAGCGGCTGTAGTTGTTGTAACTATCCTTGTCGTCGTCGTCGTAGTAGTAGTAATGGTGATGGTAGTATTAGTAGTAGTAGCAGCGGCAGTAGCAACAACAGCAACAGTATCAACAGCAGCAGCGGCAGTAATGGCAGCAGCAGCAGCAACAGTAGTAGTAGTAGTAGTAGTAGTAGTAGTAGTAGTAGTAGTAGTAGTAGTAGTATAGTAGTAGTAGTAGTAGTAGTAGCAACAGTAGTAGCAGCAGTTGTTGTTTTAGTTGTTGCTGTTATTGTTGTTGTTCTTGAGTTGTAGGAATTATGTATTTCATGCAGGCTTTGCAACATATAACAATGCATTTGTGTTTCTCAGCAGGACCCGGATGTTTTCTTAACAGATTACAAATTACCACGTGACTGCATATGGGAGAAGAATTTCTTACAAACGTTGTTGAACAAAAAGCAAATAAAAGGCAAACAATAACCAAAAAGAATAATAATAAAGAAGAAGAAGAAAAAAAAGAGACAAAACTAATGCAATGCAATCAATAGGTCTTACTCAATATATTTGATAGCGAAAATAAAACTAGACATCGCGAATGGAGCGAAACGTGATTATACTGTACTTGTGTCACATCTCGTAATTATTTTAGAAGGCAAGAACAATGAGAATTGAGAACAGTACGTTCAGGATGACACCAAGAGCCGGCTGATCCTTCTGCAACGATCGTCTCATAGGAATGTAACCGTACATTGTATGTTTGTTCAATGCTTCAGTATTATCGACAATTCTCTTCATTGAATGCACCAAGCTGAATCATACGCACATTCATACATACAGGCCTCAGCACACAAAGCCACATAGCCGTATGTATGTTTGTGTTTGGATATACGTCTATGTGTACGTATGTGCGTGGTCCTTGTAAACACACGCATACAAATGTGTTTATATGTATATATATATATATATATGTACATATACATGTATGTGAGTGTTTACAAGGACCACGTACATACGTATATATATATATATATGTACACCATCGCAACCACGTATCTGTATATGTGTGTAGGCATGTGGTGTAGGTGCCTGTGTGTAGATGTGTTTGAGTATGCGTAAGCTTTCTTTGTGTGAACATGATTGTATATACATATAGATCATCTCCGCCGAGAATACAATGATGGCTGCACTGGACGTTCATTGATCGTTAAAAACACGCTGGTTCTATCACACAACCATTCGAATTTGTTAGCAGGCAACAAAATCACCGTTGGGTCGCAAGTGAATGAAAATACACCATTAATATAATTTTGCTGATTATCACGAACCAAACTATGTAAACAAATCGTGTGATAGGATTTTTTCCCTTTGTCCCATGAGTATTTTTAAGCGAATTTGTGCTTGATGATGGCACACAATTTTGTCGTATTGAAAGGATGCAACCAATACACTTGATGCAGTATGGCCAGAAGTATTACATTCTCAATTGAATTAGTTTTTGTCCAACAACCACTATTGTATATATATCAAGACAGGGACAAAAAAGAGCTTGTCAGAGAGATAAAAGAAAACAAAGAATAACATAATGTACAGCTCGGCGTGTTCAATTAAGTAATCTTGATGAAATAGAGGAAACAACAAAAACAAGAAATTATAGAAATATATGACAAGAACTGATTTCTTTCAGACTTCCATTAGATTTGAGATAAATCAAGTATATCTAAATTACGTTTATTGTATTTTTTCTCTTTTAGACAAATCTTTAATTAATGTGCTATACTGCTAAAATTAGTCGTCGATTTTTTTGTTATTGTTTTCTATAAATCTGGGTAGTAGCCCTTGTCTATATATTGTGTTTTCAAACTGTTCCTTTATTATTGTTTCTAAAAATCATTTGGTATCTATCGACGGAAAACACTGAAGCCCTTAGGAAATGCATTATTTAAAGTAAACGGTTAGAATAGAATAACACTTGTATACTCTCAGTGTGAAAAACAGAAATTAGCAAACCAGTTTCAATTCCCCTTTTATAGATTATATCCTATTTCTTCCGCTGGTGACATTATTCGATGAATCAGGACTGTCACGAAGATTTATGCCCAAATAAAACATGCTACTTATATATATATAATTAAACTACCACCTCCGATGAGAATGTACAGGTGTTAGGGGTCATTTTTGCTGTTGTTTTTTTTTTTTTTTTTCGTGTTCTTTTTAAATCCCCTATGAGCTAGGTCTGAAAACTAAAATTACTATCAAGAGCTTTCTAACCATGGCCGTTTGACTTTGTTTATAGTAATAATGCATGACACACAATGATATTCACTATCTCAGGATTATTTGGTTGTTATTTATATTGGCGGAAACACTAGGCAAGTTAATGTCTCCGTACAAGTTTTGTAAATACTCGTGTGGGACTTGCAGAAGATTTTGCTCTCGTTAATTACTGAATTAGCTAATATTTCCATTTAAAGGACAATTGGATTTCATTTAGTCAATAAGAGGTAGAGATCTCCCATAAAACATTCCCATTGGTTCAAAAACGTATCAGAACGCAGCTACTCCTGTGGTGGTGCAAGAACCGAGATGAACTTTGAAAAAAGAGACCTCTCGTAAAAGACACATTCTTCGTTATCCCATATATTCTACTCTGTCTAATGCGTCCTTTATTTTGGGAGTTATTTCTAGGTGGTCAAAATGATCATGAAGATGCTGCCATGTAGAAGTAATCTGAACTGGAACTAAGTATTAACTAAAGTGGGTTTTTGTTTTACATGTTACATCTCATAATTATATCCTGTTTTCTAAATGAATGTCCTATAAACTTGGATTTTGCTATGTGACAGGTTGGCGGTTTCATTTCTAAATTATATCTCTTTGGTCTTAAATTCCACTCCCTCGTATAATTTTCGCGGGGCTGATGACGACGAATAAGAGCTAACAACGAAGATGTAAAAGCAACAGAAATAAAGTATGTAGATATTTTCCGTGGCTGGAAACCTCTTCTTTCATAGGTTTTCGCTGAAATTTCTCAGTCTACTGGGAGGATATTATGGATTGGAAAATTTCGTTGCATTTGCAATACAAAATCATGCCAAATGGCTTAAATAACAGCAGAGATTTTTAACTAAAGACAAATTGCCTCTAAAACATCAGGCAAAGAAGGCTAATATAGAACTCAAAACAAATATATTCTGAAAAGATCTTGACATATCGATTTAGAGATACAGAAGGCAAAACTTTAAATTCTAAATTGTTGGTCCTTTCTTTTAAGCCATCGAAATGTTGAAATACAGTTAGCAACTTAACAATATTAATCACAAGTATAAACGCAGATACGAGAGAAACATGCCATGTCCATGTGACCGGGAATTATCTATAGGCCACTTTAAATCAATTGCAATTTTTTAAAATCAATTTACTTGAACACATTTCTCAGAAGATGAGACTTGAAAAGAACATTGTGTGTTGTAACAGAATTATAATGACGAGGCGTCTTCAGTTGAAATTAATAACTGAGCTTGTCAAATGTTTACAGTACAAATAAGCAAAACTGAGATTCTGTTTAAAATCATATCTTTCATTCTTTAAGACATCAAAGCAACTGAAACAAGTAAATTTACCATTGAGATTTTACATTTTAAATACAAATTGCATCATTTTACAGAACAATTTTTATCCATGGTAAGCATATCAGTACTTTACAATGGCTTGTGACACGTAACTGCTAAGTTGTCACTTTGAACAAAACGGCTTTATTATCTTGCGCAGTGTTTCCACTGACAAAGGTTCCGAATGAATCATCGTATGGCGAAATGTCAGTTTTATCTTTCAGCGGCAAGAGAACAAGCAATATTCTTATCCAGTTATCGTTATAGAACCACAGATTTTAATCATGTGCAACACTTGGCCAGAGCTTTCAAAAGTAATCGGGTTGGTGTGTTTCGGTATAACAAAGAAGGATCTGTTGATGAAAGCATAGCTATTTCTTTACTACCCACAAGGGGCTAAACACAGAGAAGGGACAAACAAGGACAGACAAACGGATTAAGTCGATTACATCGACCCCAGTGCGTTACTGGTACTTAATTTATCAACCCCGAAAGGATGAAAGGCAAAGTCGACCTCAGCGGAATTTGAACTCTGAACGTAACGGCGGACGAAATACGGCTAAGCATTTCGCCCGGCGTGCTTACGATTCTGCCAGCTCGCCGCCTTCTGTTGATGAAAGCATACCATTAACATAGGTAGTATAGCATGACAATGATTGCATCGGTGCAAGAAGATATTCATGCTCCAATATGCCTACAAATTTAGGTGAGCTACAATGGACTCTTATTTACACATATGGGATTATACCGCTGCTGCACACACATTTAGCTTATACATTATCCCAAAATGTGCCACCCGGCTAATTACCATAGAAATATTCAATGACATACTCCAAAATCTAGGCCATAGGCCTTGGAGCTGCATGGACTCAAACAACTCCCACCCTTGTATATTTCACCTATACATATCTCCTCCTATCACTATCCCTGCTGTGTCCAATACCCCACAGTCGATATTCACTATTACAACCACTCATTCCGAAAGGCTGAATTCTCTGGAATTCCATCTCTACTCACATATTTCCCGTCGGGGTTCACATACAAGTATTTCAGGCGAAAATCAATGATATCAACATGACTGGTCTAAGAGGACTTGCAAAGAAAATTCCGACAGACTTATCCATTAAATACCGATAAATTGGAATAGCAATTTGTGAAGTTCCACTCAATTAGACATTGGCGAATTTTATACAACTATATATAATGGAATCTATTTCAAAAATTTTAGACTTTTGACAGAAAATTGACTACAAGTAACAATATACATAAAAAGATTATAATAGGAAATCACTGTTATGTACGTAAAATAGTTACTATGTCAATTATTATGGTAAAAATTTCATCGAAATGTGAATGGTGATAGACTTGAAGCGATAGATATTGTCGGATATATATTTCTCATTTCCTCAAACAGTACACATATCACAGTCATTTGAACCTGAAAAATAATCTTATTTCTTTATTGCCCATAAGGAGCTAAACATAGAGGGGGCAAACAAAGACAGACAAAGAGATTAAGCCGATTACATCGACTCCAGTGCGTAACTGGTACTTAATTTATCGACCTCGAAAGGATGAAAGGCAAAGCCGACCTCGGGGGTATTCGAACTCAGAACGTAAAGACAGACGAAACACTGCTAAGTATTTCGCCCGGCGTGCTAACCTTTCTGTCAGCTCGCCGCCTTATCGTGCAAACAGGTTCAGAAGACCTGATGAAGACTTTCAAATCCGCACTATCGAAATGCAAAATACAACCACTACTGCGGTTCCGCGATCGGGTTGCTATTTCATTCCGCAATGTTTAAAACAAGAAGCTTTTTCTAGCTGATACACTTCACCCAAATTAAAAACTATATTAAGTTCTGTATTGGTACATTTACATGTATATATATGTGTGTGTGTGTATGTATATATATATATTATATATATATATATATATATATATATATAATATATATATATATATATATATATGTATATGTACAGATATATATATATATATATTCCATATGCATACCTATCTATAATTCTTTCTATCTATCTATTTATCTATCTATGTCTCTATTTTGTATCTTTTCATTTGTCTTGCTCGCTTACGTTCTGACGTTTACTAAATTTTCTTGAGAACCTTCCATTCTTAGCGGTAAGACCATAGGGAGTCGACTTCTAGCTTATGGATGTCCACTTAGTGGTCATCCCACTTATATGTATATGCAAAGACATACATACACACACACACACTCACACACACACATATATATATATATATATATATGTATATTGGCTCATACACACATACACACACATACATATATATGCGCTAATATCGAACAGTGAGAGTAGGTGCTCAACACTACATTGGTTGGATCTTATATATTTTTGGTTGAACAATACTACCAGTAATTGTCATGGTGTCAATCCCGTAAATTTTACTTTGTTTGTGCCTCTTTGTCATGGGCGAGAATATTATTCATAAAAAGTAACCTGTCTTTTTGTGGGATGAAGTTCCACTAAATAGAGTACTTCAGACGAAGGTGGATATATCTGTCCAAATAAGGAATGCGTTCCACCTGGCTCTGTTGACGGATACAACGCAGTAAACTGTAGTAGGATTGTTATCAGCAATAGGATTGTTACGCTAAATTGCGAAGCATAAACATACACGCATGAACACACACACACACACACACACACACACACACACACACACACACACACACACACACACACACACACACACACGCACGCACACACACACACACACACACACACACACACACATACAAATTTATATGTATATATGTATGAGAATATATATAACGTATGTTAGTATGCATATGTATATGTGATCGGAAAACCTTTTCCTCAATGAGCCTCCTTACTTAGCGAAATACTCAGAACTTATATATTTCACGTGTCAAACCATGACTTAATTGTTTTAGCTGATAAAATGTGGAAAGCAAAATTGGTAACTTTGCGTATCTTAACTATTTACTTCTGTTTACCGAACTTCAGGGTAAATCAAATGATACAAGCATAGCCAAGTATTTTGGCTTCATCTTTCTTGTAATAAGCCCGAAGTGTAAGATAATTGCCAACCAATTTGAGATATATTAATTTGTGTTATCTAATCGTATTCTATGATAGAAGGAATGTAGACGAACACAGAATTATATAAGGACACACACACATACACTCACACATAAACTCACACATATATATATATATATATGTTATTATATAATATAAGAATATATCATGTATATATATGCATATAAACACCGATATATATATATAGATATATATATATATATATATATATATATATACGTATACATTGTATATATATTCATGTATATATATATATATGTGTATATATATATATATATATATATATATATATATATATATATATATATATATACAAATATATATATGTACACATTTAAATGTATATGTATATATATATGTATGTGTGTGTGAATATATATACACATATAATACATACATACATACATACACACACATATATATACGCATAAACATATGAATATATATCTTAGGAAATAATTGCCTTCAGGATGATAACCTAAATTAATTAATATATTATTTAGTTATGAGTTAATATATAATTAATTTTCTTAAATTAATTAACGATAGAGATGGGTTGGAAGATGTATTTTCTGAACATACTTAACGTAACAAATATTACAAACGCATACTAGGAAAAACAAAAGTAAGATACATATACCAACATCATTTCCTAATCTAAAATTACAATGAAATACTGAGATTTGCTTCGATTCGACTCTGTAGATAAATTAATCAGTTGTATATCAAATGCTAATATTTGGGGCTACCACAAGCCTTCTGCAATAATACATTAATTATCATACAAAATCTTCAATACATATAAGTGTCTTTTTCGTAGATATCCTTAAGGAATTTGAAATCTATTCTCCTGAAGTTCCAATCATATAAGCAATGTCCTGAAACATCAAATCAGTAATCTAAATTTATATGATGATTAGTTGTAAAAATATTATTCGATGTTGAACCCAGGTAAATAAGTGAATGTGATGTATGAAAATATATTATGCATATATTCATTAAATAAATCATTTCGCGATATTTTCGAAATTAGGGATAAATCTATCTCAGTCACAAAGGAAAACAAAATGAAAACATCGCCTATTGTACATATATGTATACAAATATATATATATATGTATATATATATATATATATATATATATATATATATATATAATATTATATATATATATATAAGTATATATATATATATATATATATACATACGTATATATATATATACAACCACATATATATATATATATGTATATATATATATTAATATATATATATATATATATATATATATATATATATTAATATATATATATATATTTTCAATTTGAAAAAATCACCAGAATGGATGCAAGCGCTAATATATAATATATGGTATAAGTTATATGACGTATAAAAACATGTAATATACAAATAAATATATGTAAATATAAAACCATCCGAATTTCTGAGTACCTCATTTCTTCTAATATAAAATATATATACATCATCTTCAAACCTTCTAATATATATATATATATATATTAGAAATATGTTACGAAAAGAAAATATAAAATACACGTGGGAATGTAAGGGTAAAATATGAAAAATCAGCGAAAATGCATAAAGCAAATAGAAAAAGGTTATTTATGACAGGTAGTGACAAATATATACATTTAGATTGACTGAGGTAGTAATACGAATCATAAAGGTCATTATTATGAGATGATTATAAGGTGATAATAAAGTAAGAGAACAAAACGGACCAATGGTTTACGCGAAGGCTATTCATCGTTTGGACAACACCGGTTAATATATATATATATATATATATATATATGTAAATGTAATGTGTGACAATTATTCGGTAGCCATGATAAAACTCCGAGTTTCAGATGCCAAGGTGGAAATCCACGCCGCCATCTCTTTAGTTATACAGCCATCGGAAAATGCTATGAAAACTGAAAACTGGGGAGGGAGTCTATACTACCATTGGCGCTTTGTGCTGATTTGGAATAAACACTCTTTAGTTTAGTTACAGTATTATTTAAAGCATTATTTAAAGTTACAGTATTATTTAAAGCATTATTTAAAGTTACAGTATTATTTAATGTTTACTTCTAAAGGCATATTGTTGTCAGTTACCGTGTCGAAGCTAATCCTTTCTTATGGGAAAAACGGTAATTACACATTTCCTGCACAGTGATGCCTTCTAACGGATTTCTAGAGGTGCGATTTGGCTACTTAGCTTTAGCCTCCTTCAATGGAGCGATAACTCTGGACATATTTAAATCTGTAGCTTCAACAAAGAAACAGTTGAAGTAGGTGACTGAGATACGCTAGTATGTATTATTATAAAATAACAACATCAGCGCGATGAAGTGATTAGGAATAAGTGGTCTTAAATTTTATGACGTAACGCCAAATTCACAGTCAGAAGCAACATTTAACTGACCGAAATTTCCTTTATCCATAGTCACTTCTTCTTGTTGATGCTTGTTTGTTTGTTGAGTGAAGCGGTCTTCGTCCCTTGGGAGAAGTCCGATACGAGGTCCTTTGCAATTCGTAAGACCCGCAGAAGAGAAAGCACGTCAAACCCCGATACCGAGAGCATCGACAGATGGATGAATGCGCATCCAGGCTCAGCGGTTGCGTAGGAAGTCGGAGTCAAGAAACAGGAAGAAAGAGTGAGAGAAAGTTGGAGCGAAAGAGTACAACAGGGGTCGCCACGACCCCCTGCAGGAGCCTCGTCGAGTTTTAGGTGTTTTCGCTCAATAAACACACACAATGCCCGGTCTGGGAATCGAAACCTCGATACTACCACTTCGAGTCCTCTGCTCTAACCATTGGGCCATTGCGCCTCCACTTGTTCATGCTGATGCTTTTATTCCGACCATGCAATCTACAGCCTTAACGCAGTCACGGATTCTTTTTTTTATAGTTAAAACTACGGCTTTGAATCTGTCGAGGGGTTATCTCTCTCCTACATTAGATATTGAGAAAGACTTAAAAGTGAGAGACATTTGTCTGGGAATCCATTAGATGGAAGCGGTATATGCAGATATGTTGTTTTTACCATAAGAGAGGATTTTTCGCTACGATAACTGCAAGAAATTTGACTTTAGATGTTAAAATACTTCACAAACATGTTTTAAGCAAACGATAGTTCATATATTCACACACACACACACACACACACACACACACACACGCACGCACACACACACACTCACACACACATACGTATGTTAAAAATGATTTGGCAAAATTCCAGTGTCAATTTTCTTCGTCGACTTCCTGAAACTGTGTTTGGCCAAACATCAGCCATTTAAAAAAACAACTGGGGCTCATTACCCAATTCCCTACATGCACTAGAATGGAATTTGGTGAGTTGAAATGAGAATTTTATATTACGATAAAACATGGGAATATGCTTTCCTCAGAAAAAATAAAATGAAAGGCTTGATGATATAGCCCTTCGTACAAGTGACGATTATAGGTTTCTTAGCTAGGATAAGAACGTTAGATATAGTGGACAGATGAATAAAAAGGGTACCAGGATATTACCACATGAGTTTAAAAAGAATATGTTCATCAGAACGCTTAGCTTACAACAAACATATTGCCCAAAACACATTTGCAATACATATCTTTACACCTACATTTGTCCTTCTGAACTAGTCCCTACAAGAACCCAATGCGATAGATGCTTGAACTCACAATCTACGTAGTCTTGCAGGAAGCATCATCATGAATGAAAATGTAAACAGGGTACACTTCCAAAGGCATGATGGTGGCTGTGGTCGTAAATTTGCATTAATACTATATGAAACACGAATTGTGACATATTTCCAGCAGTGGAAAGAAAACAAGTCACAATCTTGCCAATTTTTTTCCCATAAAATCAACAAAAATTAAGATGGACTCGAGAAATATTTTTTAAAAATAGCTGAATCAGATCACTTCCCAAGAAACATTGGTAAAATATATTTATCAGACGGATAAAATAAAATGTTAAAAAATGGGCCAGTTTACTGGAAAGATAGCGCATGCGTAAAGGAAAATCACAAATCATAGAAAAAATCGATCATGTCAAAAGCTTGGCATAGAAAACCTTGACAGACAACAAAATTTAATGTAGGCTCTGCAAGAACAAGACGGAGAAAATTAACCACATATCCAAATGTGATAGAATGTTCTCCAGATATTATCTTTCCATGATGAATAATGCTGCAGCGAAAAACTTCTGGAAAAAGAAACAAAAATACAATGTCTACAAAGCTGACTATTTTGAGACTGAGGGATCAAAAGAATATTGGTAGAACTTAAAAATTAAAACAGCCCCTAATTTCAAAAAGAACAAGATATTGTTGTGTGGGACCAGAGTGAAAGAACATTTTCTGAGGTGGAGATCAGCTACACTCTGGAAAACAATGTGATGAAAATATGCAAGAGAATGAGGATTTCTATAGATTATTGATAAGAAGTTTGCAAATCCAGTACGCAAGATACATGTAGTGCTTCGTACCTAATATTATTGAAAAGGATACATGCCAACATGTCGGAAGCAAAATATGGCTGAACTTCGGTCCTCGGGCATAAAGCAAAAATCCGTAATCCGTACGCTATAAGTGATCATGATATCATTGACGATATAAATCTGGGATACTATCTTAACATTTAAAGGATGATGAACAAAGCAATATACTTCCTTCCACAACCTGGTTACAAAGGAGGTAGCTAATCAAACGTTATTCCCGATGAAAAAGAGAAACAGAACATGCTTACATACATATATACATGCATATATATATATATATATATATATATATATAAAGGGAGACCCAAAGATGAACCGGATCCTCGAAACGCACACCATCATTAAAAGTAAACGGCAACCAAAATCCTTGAAAAGGATTTTAACCCAAGCTACACTGCACTCAACATCAACCACAAAACCAGCAGTTAGAAAATGTGGAAGGCCCAACTGCGGAATCTGTGTCATCTTGAAAGAAGGATCAGAATTTATACTGGAACAAGGCCACCAGTTCACCATTAGAACAAACTTCACCTGCGCATCAGAAAACTTAATTTACGTCATAACATGCGCAGGCTGCAATAGGCAGTATATAGGCCATACAAAAAATAGCTTACGTAACAGGATGGCGGTGCATAAATCACAAATTAGAAACCCTGATTACCGCAAAATACCGGTCAGCGGACACATAGATAGATGTGCTGGAAATGTAAATCCGAAATTTACAACTAACCCGCTCTATAAATTCAGTGACAACGCAACCTTCACACAACGCCAAAATAAAGAACTATATTTCATAAAAAAATTTAGACCAAGTTTAAACACCCTGGGCCAGGAATACTAAAACAAAAGATAAGTCCTCCGAAAAGGAGAACCAAATTTCACCACGGCCGCTACTTCAAACAGACACTCACTCTGACGGAAATATGCCTTAGTAAAAAGGGAAAAAAATTATTTCGTGCAAATCTGACCCTGATACATACGATACAGCTAAGGGTCAGACCCGATTCTGATTGGTCAACAAGTTGATGACGTCTAGCTCAGCTAGAATGGACAGGATACAAACAGGGGACAGTCATTAGTCAGAATATTGATGACGTCCTTTTCTGCTTGAATAGTCACCTAACAGTACAGACAGGGGGCAGATCTAATGTAGCTATAAGTCGTGATTGGGCAGAATCTGGATGACGTCCCGCTATGCTTGACTAACGAAGCGACTGTTCAAGACAGGAAACAAACAAGAGGGAGTTATAATGCAGCGATTGGTCAAAATAATGATGACGTCCCGTTCCACTTGATTAAAGCCACCTAACGAAACGATTGGTCAAAACATTGATGACGTCACGCTACGCTAGATTGACCACCTAACAGGCATTATAAAACCAAGCATTTCACAAAAAATCACTAGAACCACCCAGCGAACTTCCACCATGGGTCATCACAATTGCTTAAGGTAAAAATGAATTCCTCGCTCTTTCGGAAACATCAATCTTCTGTATTGACCGCTTTCCACCACTTTGATCTGTTTTTTGTATTGAATACGTATCGCACCGTGGGCCACTGCATCGAACACTTTGAACATATACTTCAAACTATATATCAACTATACATGAACTATATATCAACTATACATGAACTCTAAGATGTCTGACTCCGTTGTGTATTATAAATGAATTTCTTGTGTTTGACGGCATGAGCTGTCTCTTTTTATATAAACTTTTTTGATAAGGTTCATTTCAGGAACTGAAACATGTTATAATGTATATATAAAAATTAAAAATTGTATAATACAGCAGCATTTTCGAACTTCATTTTTTACAAATATATATATTTATATATATATATATATATATGGGTGTGTGTGTGTATGTATATATCTATATATGTGTATGTGTATGTGTGTGTATTTGTATATATGTATATATACATTTTTTATATGTGTAAATAGGCATGCATGTATGTATGTGTATACACACACACACACATATATATATAGTTAACTTGATACTTTGGTGGATGAAGTTATCTACGTACTGGATGCTCTCCATTATGCTCCTCTTGGTTTCTATACGACAGCTAATACAATTAACTAGAATATTAATGTCATCTACAGACCTAAAGTAAGCAAATTAGTTCTAGATTGTTCAGCTAGATTGTTCAGCTAGATTGTTCAGCTAAGGAGTGTTTAAGCTTTCTCTCCCACCACGTCATTAAGAGGCCGGCTACATCTCCCGCCATACCGACAATAATGGCTACACCTTGAACTTGCATGTATAATTTCCTACTCTTTTACTTGTTTCAGTCATTTGACTGCGGCCATGCTGGAGCACCGCCTTTAGTGGAGCAAATCGACCCCGGGACTTATTCTTTGTGAGCCCAGTACTTATTCTATCGGTCTCTTTTGCCGAATCGCTAGGTGACGGAGACGTAAACACACCAGCATCGGTTGTCAAGCAATGCTAGGGGGACAAACACACACACACAAACACACACATACATATATATATCACCATGATCACCGTGACTGACCAGGCCATCAGATGTTGTTACACATCGCTGGTCACAATGCGCGTCGTATTGTTTTAGCCTTCAAATGACGCCACCCCGCTGGCTAAGCGAGCAGGCCAACAGAAGAAAGAGTGAGAGAAAGTTGTGGCGAAAGAGTACAGCAGGGATCGCCACCACCCTGTGCCGGAGCCTCGTGGAGCTTTAGGTGTTTTCGCTCAATAAACACTCACAACGCCCGGTCTGGGAATCGAAACCGCCATCCTACAACCGCGAGTCCGCTGCCCTAACCACTAGGTCATTGCGCCTCCACACACACACACACATATATATATATATATATATATATATATATATAACATATATATGACAGGCTTCTTTCAGTTTCCGTCTACCAAATCCACTCACAAGGCATTGGTCGGCCCGGGGCTATAGCAGAAGACACTTGCCCAAGATGCCACGCGGTGGGACTGAACCCGGAACCATGTGGTAGGTTACTATGTTAAACTTAAACTGTTGAACTTTACAGTGACCTGGTGGGGCAGAATCTACTAACGTGTGGTTGTCTACTTAATATATTCAAATAGACACGCATACATATATTATATATACGCATACGCATATAGTTATATATATTTATGCTTTTATATAATTTACTTCTTACACAATGTCACGATCTTGATAAATATTTTGAGACGGAATGACTTGAAGCTTTGTCGTATTTGTTCGGAATCTAACTGGAGTTTGTGACTTTCCTACGCTAAATCGAACGATAATGGTTTCAATTGCAATAATTTGAAAAAGTGTTTGATTGGTTGAGTTTGGTCACGAGGTTATCTGCTGTAATTAATATTTTTGCGACGTTGCAAGCCGTGTCCTGTAAATAGGTGACATCATGTCAAATGCCTTCGATTTAGGGCTGCTTATTAAGACAGGTCAATGCAATGACGGATACTTGCGCTAAACGTGAATGTCAGAATAGCTAACTGTGGTTGTCAGAATAGCTAAAACTGTGATATTTAGTGGACACCGACAGATTCTAAGCAATACTTCATACTTACTTCTTACCATGGGAAATATGCGCAGCACTGATATTGTTAATGTCACAAGAAAAATATTTTCAATCATTTCCAATTTTGCATTTCTGAACGTAAGATTCCGAGAATTAAAATGAATACTATATGAACGACAGTATCCAATATCATGACTTAATTTCGAATTGAACGTGGTTAACACATTTTATAATTGCGCATTATGGAAGGTAAAAAGCCATTCAAATGCACTAAATATAATTTATTAAACCACAGCACACACCTCAGACAATACAGGTACGTCAAAAATATCCATTACAACACATATGTTCAATAATTTTTAAAAGTCTTTGGACACATGACTTTATCTCTGTCATGACAAAACATATTATATAATAAAATACCAAAGAACGTTTAGTAAATGTTAGAAACGAGAAATATATAGGCTATGGCATTGTATAGGAAAGGGACATTACCCTATTGTATTTCACATTCTCATATACAACTAGTTAGACAAACAATTAAACATTTTTACTGATATATAAATATATATATATATATATATATATATATACACACACATATATATATATATATATATATATATAACATAATAAATAATATCAGGGTAGTAAAACTTATAGAAATTTTCACTACCAGTGGTCTAGCGCCAAAAAGTTTAGTCACGAGACATATTTCTGCGCTAGACCACTGATAGTAAACATTTCTATAATTTTTACTACCCTCGTATTATTCATTATGCTTAATGATGTCTGGTAAATTTCTTCCAAGTTTTTACCGGCATCCTCTCTGTTGCCGACAATAGACTGCGACTGCGCAGTAGATTTGAAAAAAATAAAAGTGTACAAGCAATGAATTTGAACGCGGAATCGATCTCGTTGTATGTATATTTATTCTAAGGCTGCCTGCCGAAGAAGACGGCCTCAGTAAATTTTTTATTTTACTGAAATAGGTCAGAAACCATGGTCCGGGAATTGAATTTGATGGCAAATGTTTTTATTTTTCATTCCCTTTGAGAATTGATCCCTAATTAGTGGCCTGAACTTAAACTGTTCTTTCTAGCGCAAGGCAATCCTATGATGGAAGCCTCTTAATGTGTTTTAATGTACACGGTATTGTATGTATATATGTATATATGTATATATGCATGCATATATATATATATATATATATAATATATATATATATTATATATATATATATATATATATATACATACATATATATATATATATATATATATTCATATATGCATATGTGTGTGTAATATATATGAATTGTTATTAGATTATTGCGAATGACAGGTAATTGATATTGATAAATTCGTTACTTTTTAATTTGTTCAGTTGAGTCTACCATACTATATCATCTACTGACTATTCACTAGCTTGACCAAAAAGTTATTTTGATACTATCGAACGAAAATAACCTTCCAATTAAGAAAGTTTTTGTGAAGGAATTAATAACAAATGCTTGTGATCATTCTCGTCAGGTAAACAAGCCATTTAATTTATGCAGTTTTTATTAAGGAAACTTTATGTGTTTTTAATACTTTTATTCTACTATTAATAATAAAGTAGCACTATCTGTTCTTTTCATCTCCGATTTTAAGGATTATATCCAAGCCATTGTTTGTTATTAATTTTCTTGTAATTTTAATTGAAACTATTATAATCTTCGACACATTGTCCGAGATGTGGAATATTTAATATCGGTAGCTTGATTTTATGAAAATGTGCAAAAACAAACATTCCTATATAACTAAAGTTGTAAGAAGCAATGGAAGTTTTATTAAATGGAAAATTTCCAAATATATATTTCTGCCTAAGATAGAACTTTTCAAGAGAGTCAAAATCGGACGTCGGCAGAACACGCAGTTGGTGCCAACGTTGTACAGTTCAGGCAGACATCTTGGCAACTAGATGAATAGCTTGTTTTACTAACTACCCCATTCCCGTACAGTTCCATATAACTCATTAAAAACCTATAACAATGGCTGCATTTCACAAATAGCAGTCATTTTTTAAACTCTAGTTACAAAGAAATCATCGTCATTTTACAAATATAAACAATCTGTTCTTTCTCAACAACACTTTTCAGTTTTCTTTTTCTTTTTGTCTTTTCAAATTTTCCTGTTTTCTGTTTCCTAATCTTTCTTTGATTTGCACTCTTTTCATTTTCTCTTTCATTCATTTAATTCTGCAATTCTATATTCTATTATCACTCATTAAATCATCCTATTATCTTTTATTTCGTTCATTTGATTAAATATAGTGCAATATTCAACACTATCCCCTAATGAATTCAATTGCAGTATTTATTACGTCACTTTATGTTTTATTAATCTCAGTATATTTATGATGAAGTAAACACACACGAAACAGAATACAGTTATATTAAGTACACCTAAACAGATACTGATTTTCTTCATTTCCTGATAGGTTTGTTGTGTGAAGGGTTTCATCTGCTGTTACTTTTCCTCATATTTTTGTGAGATTAATTGAAGTCATAAGAAATAATGAGTAATGTGAGATGAACTAAACCAGAGGCGATGTTTCGATGCCCGTTTAAAGCCATTTCCTTTCAGTTGCACGTTTAAGACTGGCGACAAAAACAATGAACATCAGATAAATCTAATTTGCATTTAATACACACACACACACACACACACACACATACTCACACACAACACAAGCACACAGATATGTTCTTTTATTTGTTTCAGTCATTTGACTGCATCTGTACTGGAACACTGCCTTGAGGTATTTCAGCTGCATATATCAACACCATCCCCACGACCTATGTAAACCTAATACTTATTCTCTTGGTCTAATTTTACGAAATGCTAAGTTATTATGACGTAAACAGACTAACATCGGTTGTCAAGCAGTGATGGAGACAAACACAGACATAGGCACAATATATGTAGCTGAATAGCTAACGCTCACGCTTATTATACATAGGCAACTGAATTAATTTTGTTTACAATCCAACCTTTCTTTCACACTAAATTTCGTCTATCTTCAAACCACTGGCGCTGATGAGGCTTATATAAGGGATCTGAATTTGATTATATATCAAATAATATATATAATTCGAAACAAATTATTGTATTTTTTTGTTTTTTTTAGTAATTGTTTATGTTATCATGCATTATATTGTATTTATAGTATACTATAGTATACATCGTGAACGCGCAATTGGTCCAGTGGTTAGGGGGTGGACTCGCAGTTTCGATTACCAGACTGGGTGGCCTCAGTGTTTATTGAGCGAAAACACCTAGAGGTCCAAGAGGTTCCGGTAGGTGTGGTGGCGAATACAGTTGTACTCCTTCATCACAATTTTCTCTCACTCTTTCTTCCTGTTTCTGTTTCTGTTGTATCTCAAAGGGCCAGCCTTGTCACACTGTGTGTCACGCTGAATCTCCCCTATACGTATCTGTGGAGTGCTCAGCCACTTGCACGTTAATTTCACGAGCAGGCTGTTCCGTTGAACGGTTCAACTTGAACCCTGGTCGTCGTAACCGATGGAGTGCCACGATGTTACATCATAATATAAATAAATTATTGAATTGTCAATTGCATCTCTCTATTTAATTTATTGTTTATATATATATATATATATATATATATATATATATATATAATATATATATATATATATTGAATACGACCATATTATAACTTCTCATTTTTGTTTTGCGTGTATCTGTATATGTATGTATGTGCGTGTGTATGCGTGCGCGTAAGATGTGTTGAAATGCATGTTTCATAATCGAATAAGATAATTCTAGTCAGATGAATAGATTTATTGAATATATTAATGTTAAAAGATGTTGTAGTACAATGGGGTTGGGATTGTACACAACAGTACTGGCCGTCGAAAGTGAGAAATATTTATCAAACAAAAGACCCTACAAAGTCGTGCACCAGTTTAATGCAGTCACATGACTAATAGCAGTAAAGGATAAAAGAATATGATAACACATTAACTCGCATGCTTCATAAATATGATTGCGCGTGCCTGATTGGTGACGTGTGATTATGAATGCTATTATTTCGTTTAACTATCAAATGCTTGGCGACTGTGGATAATGCTCACTTAGGGCTCAGGTTTATTTTATCTTCAACTCCTTTATCCATCTAATGTTTTATATTTAATAAATGCATTTTAATAGTTATATGGCTGCCATTTCAACCATATCAAGCAAACAAATAGATCAACCTTCTTCGTTTCTTAATTTTTAAGAGTACAACGTCTAAGCATTAGATAAGTATTTAATAATTGTAGCTCTGTTATGAACGAGTTTTATTGTAAGAATAGTTAAAATATTGGACTAAATGTCTACTAGAATTGAATAATGGGGACCTTGATATCCTGCATTCTATTTCATCTTAGTCGAACCTGACATTTCATTATTCCTCAATGAATAAAATAACGCGCCAGTTTCGCATTAGAGACTATATAATCAACTGTACCGTCGCCCAAGCTTTTGCTCCTCGAGCTTACTCTCAGTTTACTTTTAGAGTTTTCTTTTGAGGAATACCGTGTATTTGAATATCTTTTATATTATTGCAGATAAAGCATCAGCTTACAAGTTATTTATGAGACCTAATATCAACATAAACTTAAGAGTGAGTTCTGTCAAACACCTAGGTCAATATAACTGAGATATGAAGACCTGATTTTATCGTAGGCTTAACACTTCCGTTTCAACCTTTTAGTTTTTGGCCCAGATATGCAATCATTGATTCTTCAAATGCGAATGGTTGTTTATTCTTGAAAAGATGAATAGAGGACCCTGATGTATGTATGTCAGTACTTAACAGTCTCAATACATTTTGACTTAGTTGTAGGGACCATACATTTGTTTAACCCCTTATTCATCTCGATTGAACATATCTATATTCTGACACACATTAGAGTTTGCATGACTACGAATAAAATGTTTGCTTCTATATGTTAAACGGTAGTGTGTGTGACATTGAAGGAAGTTTGATAATCTTCCTAGCAGTTATATGGACGATTTACAATGGCTTTTATAGAGTTGTAAGCAAAATAACAGTTCTGGGGTTTTAGCAAGTTCACTTGTTGCATTTTACTTGTGACAAATATAACACATTACCTGAAAATGAATGACATCTGTTCCCTTAGTTTCTGCATCGACTTAATCTTTTATAATTCCATCTCATAAATACTAAAAGTTTCTGAAACAGTAAATTTATGGTTTACCGTATAACGGACTGGCTTGCATTTTACAGTCTATAATAAATGAAATATTTGTTGCTTCAATTTGTTTGACAATCGTTATTTCTCAAGTGACACCAATATATTGAAATATCATGGCATACACAACGTATACAAATGCCACTACCTAACTATGCTTTGCTGTATATCCACTGATGGTCATCAACAACATGTGCGCACGCTATCTGAGCATCAGAGTTTGGTTCGGAGAGCATTGTGTTAGCCTGTTATAAAAACAAATTGAGAACCCAATTCAGCAGTGATTTGATTCCGGAGTTCTCTCATCTAACGTTTTTACACACGTGCATACACAATTCCAGCGTATTTCTACGACATTACAGCATATATATATATATTATATATATATATATATATATATATATATATATATATATATATATATACGTATATGTGTGTTTGTATGTATACATCTCTATTACATTGTGAGTTGATATGCGAGTGTATATGTATATATAATCTGACGTTTTGAATTAGATTTGTCTTATATTCTCGGTGTTTAGTAAACCAATAACGATTTTAAATTTTGTCACGGGGTTAATATTTTCGGGGAAGGGGGAAATCGATTTGATGGTCCCCATTGCTCAACTGGTAGTTATTTTATCCAGCCTAAAAGAATGAGAGTTAAAATCAACCTCGATAGTATTTGAGCTCATAAAGTAAAGATAGACTAAATGCCACGAAGCACATTGCTCGGTCTGGCAACATTCAACCAGGTCGTCACATTATTTTGTAAACCCAATATTGAAGTTCACTTTATACATAAAAATGTAGATATATCCATAGATATAGAGAAAATCCATCCAGCCATACACATACACACATATATACATGCATATATACATAAACATATACATACAATAAAATATGAACTGACGCACTTGGTTATGTGGGTAAAGGACTAAATAAGAAGTTTGAGTAGGGTAGGATTTTCAGAAAAAGAAATGAACCAAGTAACTGACACATTGAAAATACAGTCTGTAAGGGGAACAATAAAAATATGCAAGACGTTTCTTAAATTGAAAGTTTGACATTGTTTTTGTTATCTACATTCCAACAAAGAAGAATTCTACCTTTGTTAAGAACCAGCAACTTCCTCAGAAGAAGAATTTGAAAGATCAAAACAAAAGAGATCATACATGTTGTTTGTTCCTTCTCGAGCTACGCCTGACTCATAAGGGCCGGTTTTCCGGTTTCCTTGGCGTATAGGTTCCCCACCTGGTCCGTCGCAGGTGAGTTACTAGATGCAGGATGAAATAGTGAGAGAAAGTTCTGGTGAAAGAGTCAGCAGAAGTTCGCCATTATCTTCTGCCGGTGCTGCGTGGAGCTTAGGTATTTCGCTCATAGGCACACACATCGCCCGGTCTGAGATTCGAACCGGCGATCCCTCGACCACGAGTCCCATGCTCTAACCACTAAGCCATGTGCCTCCATGAGATCATGCATATATATATATACGTACTTACATACATACATACAGACAGACAGACAAACAGACTGACAAACAGACATGGAAGAAAGGAGCTAGTGGTCGAGTTCAACCACTTCACGGAATATTGTACCTATTTTGCAGCTTGCCATTGAAGCTTGATGACGAGGATAATAGTTAGCCGAAAGGTTGCCTGCCACCTCAAGATTTACGCCGTTTTGTTTGAACCACACGTAATCGGACTTTTCTGATCAACAGGAGGGCAATGTTAACATTAGAACTGAAATGCTTAATATGTGGAGCTACTGCTGCAAATCACCATCTTCAAAGCTATGAGGAGAAATGATCAATATCTCAAATCACCTACGTACCGTTTTGCACTTCCATATATTCACTTAGCAAAACCTCTATTTTCCATTAATATCAATCACTTCAGAACAATTTGTAGATTTTATTCTCACATTTATGTATAGACTGCATTCAGGTATCTTGATCAGAAACAGCTGTTAGATCCGTATTGTCTTGTATTGTATCAAAAATATACTGTAAAATATAGTCCTATCAATGCGATGGTTTATCTGTTTTTCTCCATTTTCTAATTATTTGCAGTGGTTCCTGATATACTTGTGTTTATCCTGTTGTTACCAGTGCTCGACGTCAATGCTTAACACAGATAACGGATACTGATAGTATATACGGATATTTATCCCTTAGTCAGTTACTAAAACTACTAACTGTCTCTCTCTCACTCTATTCATATATATATATATATATATATATATATATATATATATATATATATATATATATATATATATATATAGATGTGTGTGTGTATGCATGTAGGTATAAAGTTAAGGAGGAAATGAAGAGATAACTAATAAATTATTTTATTAATTATAAAATATAACAGCATCTCTGATGGCTGTTTCGATTAGGAAAACTTCAGCTAATTAGCTTATGTAATTAAAATCCTTATTAGATGAATCTCTTCAGAGGTAGTAAAGGCACACCGGTTAGAAATATATGTTGAGATAACGGCTATAAACCGTTAACGGTTTATAATCACTTATGATCCCTTAATGAGGTTTATTACATTTCCTTGATTATATATATATATATATTTTACTTGTTACAGTCACATGAATACGGCCATGCTGGGGCACTGCATTGAAGAATTTCCGTCGAACGGATCGACACTAGTACTTATTTTATTTTTAGCAAGGTAAAAGATTGTATCGGTCTCTTATGCTAAACCCTCTAGGATAAGGGTATATAAACGTATACCCGTATCCTAGGCTGATGAGGAAAAATTCACGCACACAAACTTACACACACACACACATACACAAACTCAAGCACACACACATTCGTATATGAATATCAAATATATATTAAATCCGTTTACAAAGCTTTGCTTGGTCCGAGACTATAGTTGAAGCCACTGCCCAAGTTGCTACGCAATGGGATTAATCTCAAACTAAGTGGTTGGGAAGCAAACAGCCACACAGCCACAGCATCAAATAAAGCTTTACTCTTTACTCTTTTACTTGTTTCAGTTATTTGAATGCGGCCATGCTGAAGCACCGCCTTTAGTCGAGCAAATCGACCGCAGGACTTATTCTTTGTAAGCCTAGTTCTTTTTATATCTGTTTATTTTGCCGATCCGCAAGGTTACGGGGACGTAAACACACTAGCATCAGTTGGGGGAACATCACAGATACACAAAAACGCACACACTCTCTCTCTCTCACACATGTATATATACATATATACAACCGGCTTCTTTCAGTTTCCGTCTACCAAATCCACTCACAAGGCTTTGGTCAGCCAGAAGCTATAGTACAAGACACATGCCCAATGTGCCACACAGTGGGTCTGAACCCGGAACCATGTGATTGGTAAGCAAGCTACTTACCACACAGCCACTCCTGCGCTTGTGTAATATATGTACATATCTGTACGTATGTTAATAAATCGTAAATCTAAATAGGGAACCATCAATTATATAAATCATGTTATTGTTTCCTTTAACCTCCAACGGACGGACATGGTCGTGTAACAAACCGAGTCTCATAAACAAACTTACCCTGTGTGGATATTAATTGGGAAATACCAATTACAGAAAGCTATTTTTGTAATATCTAAGATTGCATGCCAGTAATTTATGTACAGTACATTCGTTCCATCGACAGTTTAAGAAAGGGACGATCCATAACATGCTGGCCCGAATTCTAAGTTGTCACGTAAAGCAATTTATGTTTACAAGCCACTAT
>NC_043012.1:50537891-50540391 GCF_006345805.1 Octopus sinensis | reverse complement strand
ATAATTTACAATAATAAATATGTATTAGTAAATGTACACATACTTAATCAAATTCACAATCTAAAATATTACAAATATATACATAGTTATCAACAGAAATGCATGTTGATATACGCTCATACATGGATTAATAGACAACTTAACATAAATACAAGGCATATAGAGAGAGACGCATATATACAGATATTCATATACATAAATGTATAAGCATATACACACACAGAAACACACACATATATAAGTGTGTGCGTATATATATATATGTACAATACAAAATGGGACAAGAATACAAAACATAAGGGCAACTAGGTGATGATACAAAAGGGGACAACAAAACATCCAGATTGACGATACAAAGAAAACAAGGACGGGTCATTCGAAGTTTTCAATCTTCAGTCAAGGACCAGAATATCCTCGCAATTTCAGAGTGAGAGAGATTAATAAACGTAGAGATGCACATCATATATGTTTATTATATGTCTAAACGTATATTTATATAAATCTATATACAAAATGCTTGTGCTGTAACAAGCGGGAATATGTGTACATTTGAATCTAATTGTACATATCTATTTGTATATATGTACATATATATGTGTGCAATATGTGCGCTCCTGTACATATGCAAACACACATTTACACAATTATACAAGCACTCATTTTGATCACATTGAAAAAGGATCTGAGCTCTTTGCACTAATCATCAGCCCTTGCGAAAGCAGTCCTAGCCCAAGCAGCTCCGAAAATAATTCATCCCAGCCAAACATCACAATTAAAGGTCTCCAACTTCAATGCATGGATAATCTCAGGTAACTTGGCAGTACAATCTCAGCCTATGAATGATTATTCAGATGCCACAAAGCCATTCATACATTTCAGAGACTGAAAAATGAAATGCTTCCAGCAGAAAGGCATCATACTATCGAAAAAGATCTACAAGGCTGTAGTCATTTCTACACTATTCTATGAATATCATACATGGACTCTATGCTGTAATGATCTGGCGTTAGATAATCTACAATAGAGAAAACTAGTTAAGAAGGCATAACAACCGAATGGATTGCTTCAATATTGGGTGTTGATCAGATCGTCAATGAAAAGTGTGGGTATGCTCTGAGACACGAGGGACTGAAAATTGTTCGATAGGCCCAGATATCGGAAGTGTAACATGGGAACAAAGCAGGACCGGGAGAGGCTTATGCCACTCACATTCAAGCAGATGAGTGCAGAATTTCAGCAGCACTTTGCCAAAATGTACGAAGCGCGTGGTGCTTCGGAGACACTGGTGGACTTTCTAGCCCTGCATCAGTGGCATGCTGCACCTTTCGTCCAGGGATGTGTGATTCTTCGAAATGCCGATAACAGCCGAAGACATAGAGGACGCGATGACTGACTTCACAAAAGAGAAATCCTTGTGGCTGGATGCTCAAACTTCGGTGATAGTTTGTCGGTTATTTATCGCAGCTGATAGTAGAATGGGATAATTCCTATTGCTGCGAGCCATGGGTGAGAAACGACTCAGGCAAGGGTGACTGCATAAATGATCTTAAGCCCGTATCAATCCGCATCGAAGATTGCAAGGTTTTCGCAAGAGAGATAGTAAAGAGGTTGGTACTTGCCGCTGGTAGAATGATCGGTGACGTGCGATCATGTGCTCTCCCAGACATATCTATCCATAACATCTACCACCTCACGCATTTCATCAGTGTGAGTTTTGTTAAGAAACTTACCATCTGTAGGGACCTGGTCAATTTGGACCAATTGACATATTTCTAGGGATCTATGCGTGAGAATTACACAAAAAAACCCCCAACTTTTTCGACTTAATTACTGTTTTGTAAAATATAAGACACATTTTCTAACGTAAAACGCGCCCATTTTAACATTTACAAATAACGCGGACGAATTTTCTATGTAGGATATTTCAAATATTAACACTATAATAATCTCAATACGAGAATTGGAATTAAGTATTTAATATATATTATATATTTGTAGAGGTGACAGTTAATTCAGAGATTTGCCAAGTATATATATATATATATATATATACGTATATATATATATATATATATATATATATATACAATGTATACACACACATATATATATGTGTGTGCATATCCGTACATTCATGCTTACACACCAACACACTCAAACCACTTTTTAACTTCTTTTCCTTTATTCTTTTAAACGTATTTATATTCTGTCACTCTGATTTTCAGCTTCATTCACTCGGAGAAATTTGATATTCATTTTTTCGTGTTTTTCCTTTGTTTAAACAACTATGATGTACCTATATAATCGTAGTTTATTTAAATGAAAGATTACATTTTGATATCAGCTTGTTACAGTTTTTTGTTTTTACTTGTTTTGTTTTACATGAAATCATATTTACGCATCTATTACATTGATCTCTGTCTCTTTGCCACACGTTCTTTCCTTTTTTGTATTTCTGTGTCTGTCTGTCTGTCTGTCTGTCCCTTTCTCTCTCTCTCTC
>NC_043012.1:50520391-50535391 GCF_006345805.1 Octopus sinensis | reverse complement strand
CCGCAGTTGCGACCGTACTCATCAGCAAGACTGATTCTGAACATATCATAAATAAACGACCTCGACCCGTTAAAGCCGAACAGCTATCTGTTCTACTCCAACGAAGCACATGGGGAAGTTTACATATAATACATCCGGTAAATGGCAGGCTTCTTCGAATTGCATTTCGATTAGGAAAAGTTTTTTCGAATAAAATTATTAACAATTAGGATAACTTCTTAATAAGGAATCTTAACAAGAAATTATCAGGTAGATATCGTGAAAAACCTCATAAGAGAAAAATTTCGAAAATAATTCTTTCTTATTGAACATATTAATTTATATATAGAGGGCATTATTACACATACATGCCACACGCTAAGAGGGGCATTAGTCATTTCTACCAAAAAATTTTACTAATCATACCCAATGCAATTTTTCAAAGCAAGACATTTAAAAAATGAATTTAGTCTTGTATCACCTGTGATTTCGTACTTACCGCAGTTGCGACCGTACTCATCAGCAATACTAAATTCATTTTTTAAATGTCTTGCTTTGAAAATTGCATTGGGTATGATTAGTAAAATTTTTTGTAGAAATGACTAATGTCCCTCTTAGCGTGTGGCATGTATGTGTAATAATGCCCTCTATATATAAATTAATATGTTCAATAAGAAAGAATATTTTCGAAATTTTTCTCTTATGAGGTTTTTCACGATATCTGCCTGGTAATTTCTTGTTAAGATTCATTTATATTAATATAAGTTATCCTTAATATGTATAATAATATATATATATATATATATATATATATATATATATAGTATATATATGCAGGCTTTGCTGTCTGGTAAGATGTTTGCTTTCCAACCACATTTCTCTGGGCTCAGTTCCATTGCGTGGTACCTCGGGGAAACCGTTGGAAGCCTCTCGTATACGTGTATGTAAGTATGTGTGTATGTACAAATATATGTATATATATATATATACTATTATGATAATGTATGAATATATGCACAGAATTGCCCGGAAGTTGTCTTTAACATTCGTCGTTGTACGTCCGTTCACAAACTTTATGTAATTTGGTTGATATCCTTTTGCATGGTCACCGTTACAATATATAGTTTGGTGTTTCTATATTCAAAACTATGCAGTCAATCATCATATACTGGTATACACATACACACACACTCACACACATTACACACACACACACACTGTATAGAGGTGCCTAGTAGTTATCTCTGTACAGAAATATGTACATGTGGATCTCTCTCTCCCCCTGTAAATACAAACACACACCATATATATGTGTATAATATAATATATATATATATATATATAATATATATATATATTATATATATTATATATAGAGGAGGAGGGCATTATTCACATACATGCCACACGCTAAGAGGGACATTAGTCATTTCTACCAAAAACTTTTACTAATCATACCCCCAATGCAATTTTTTCAAGCAAGACATTTAAAAAATGAATTAGTCTTGTGTCACCTGTGATTTCGTACTGACCGCAGTTGCGACCGTACTCATCAGCAAGACTGATTCTGAACATATCATAAATAAACGACCTCGCACCGTCAAAGCCGAACAGCTATCTGTTCTACTCCAACGAAGCACATGGGGAAGTTTACATATAATACATCCGGTAAATGGCAGGCTTCTTCGAATTGCATTTCGATTAGGAAAAGTTTTTTCGGAATAAAATTATTTAACAATTAAGGATAACTTCTTAATAAGGAATCTTAACAAGAAATTATCAGGTAGATATCGTGAAAAACCTCATAAGAGAAAAATTTCGAAAATAATTCGTTCTTATTGAACATATTATTATTATTATATAGAGGGCATTTACACATACATGCCACACGCTAAGAGGGGCATTAGTCATTTCTACCGTCCAATTTCTACTAAAAAATTTTAACTATCCCAATGCAATTTTTCAAAGCAAGACATTTAAAAAATGAATTTAGTCTTGTATCACCTGTGATTTCGTCGTACTTACCGCAGTTGCGACCGTACTCATCATCAGCAATACTAAATTCATTTTTTAAATGGTCTTGCTTTGAAAATTGCATTGGGTATGATTAGTAAAATTTTTTGTAGAAATGACTAATGTCCCTCTTAGCGTGTGGCATGTATGTGTAATAATGCCCTCTATATATAAATTAATATGTTCAATAGAAAGAATTATTTTCGAAATTTTTCTCTTATGAGGTTTTTCACGATCTCTGCCTGGGTTTCTTGTAAGATTGCCTTATTAAGAGTTATCCTTATTATGAATAATTTTAGTTATATATATATATATATACTCATATATATATATATATATATATATAAGATATATATATATATATATATATATATATATAGATATATATATATATATATATATGCAGGCTTTGCTGTCTGGTAAGATGTTTGCTTTCCAACCACATTTCTCTGGGCTCAGTTCCATTGCGTGGTACCTCGGGGAAACCGTTGGAAGCCTCTCGTATCGTGTATGTAAGTAATGTGGGTATGTACAAATATATGTAAGATATATATTATATATTATAATATATATATATTATATAGATATATATATATATATATATATAAGAACAACACACAACAACAACAACAACAAAAATAACAACAACAACAACAACAATAACAACAGCAACACAACAATGTGGGAGTGCCATGACAGTCGTATGTTGAATGGTCATCTGCGCTGCCCCGAATATGAACCACAGTGGATGGTATCAGTCACTGTTCAATTCATGAAAATACTTCTTTTGAATATTTTGTTTATAAAATTTGCGTAGGTTTATATATATATATATATATATATATATATATATATATATATACAAACGTTTGTATGCGTATGATTGTGCGTATGTATGCGGTTGGTGTGTGTTCATTTGGCGTTTACATATGCAAAACGATTAAGTACAATTGTATATGAATTTTACGATATTTTATACGCATAAAATGTCAATTAATGTGACTGTGCGTATTAGGACTGTACGTAAGTGTGATTCTGTGCATGTATATATATATATATATCTGTGTGTGTGTGTGTGTGTGTGTGTGTGTGTGCGTGCGTGTATATGCGTGTCTGTGTGCGTGGGTGTGTGTGTAAGTGTAAGTGTAAGCGTATTGCTGGTATGAAGTTGAATGATTATCCGAAATATTTCCTTCTGAAATCATTCCCCTTCAAAGCAATCGTTTGTGAAAAGTGACAGCTTGTTGTACTATATCAGTCGAGTGGACTTACGGCTATTAACTCGTTCAATCAACCATACTTGACTACAGTAATACGAATCATATAATCTGAACGTATTTCCAATTCTTTTTTTGTTATTGTTCCCCTTGTCATGCTCTTTGTTGTTTTTAATGTTGTCGATACTGTTATTGTCTTCTTCATCATCATCATCATCATCATCATCATCATCATCACCATCATCATCATCGTCGTCGTCGTCGTTGTCGCTATAATTATTGTATGTTTCAATATCTGTTCATGAATTAATTACTTACCAGTCGACATTTCTCTTTGCGACCTGTTTGTTTTGCAAACTATAAAATGCACGAAAACTCCATTCCAATATTGGACTACATAAAAGACTGTTTCTTTTTCTGTTTTTAATCCTAGATTTATTAGAAACATGTTTATATAATATATACATTTGTCAATGCATATCTGTAATTACAAATAGATAAATGGACACAGACACACACGAACACACAAGCACACATACAAACACACATATATGGGTATCTACACGTTAATATATGATTATATGTCTCCATCTATCTACCTATCTATCTATCTATCTATCTATCTATCTATCTATCTATCTATCTATCTATCTATCTATCTATCTATGTATCTATCTATCTATATATATATAGATACATATGTGTGTCTATATATATGTATATATATATATATATGTATATATGTGTATGTCAGTGGATATATATATATATATATACACTCATATATATATGTATATGTATACATATATATTTCAATTGATAATAGGTGTTTTTTCTAATTTTCACCACACACACACATACACACACACACACACACACACATATATATATATATATATGTATATATATATATGTATATATATTATTCTTTTACTGTTATACTGGTTGCATTCATTAGCATGCAGCCATGCTGGAGCACCGCTTTTTGTCGAGCATATTGACCCCAGGACATAATCTTTATAAGCCTAGCACTTGCTATATCAGTCTATAATGCCGAAGCGTTAGGTTACGGGGTTCGTAAACACACTAGTATCGGTTGTGAAGCGATGAGATGGAGAAAACACACACACACACACAAACACACACTCACACACACACACACATACGCACACACACACAGACACATACGCACACACACACACACACACACACACACATATATATATATATATTTTCATTAGACAACAATATCGATAAGAGTGACTTCGAAGCTTCTGCTTGTGAATGGCTTAAGTGGCCGAAATGAGTATATGTGTGTTTTGGGGAAAAATGAAATCAAAGTGGATGTGGATTATGTGTGTAGTAAATTCCACGAAATTCATTTTACTGTTTCTCATGATACGGGTTAACTGTACATGATTCGCAGCAATAGGCTAGTTATCATTTATATGTACAATTTCACATGGTTTCATTATATATGTCAAATAAGCCATGTCTCCAGTTAATTAATCACCACCAATTTGCTTATCATCTTTCCTGATAGTGGTATCCCTTCAGTACAAGCACAGAAATTATATAATAACTTCATTCCTTTTTCTTTTGTGTTTTTTTTAATACTTTGGACTAGTTATCATAATATAGATGCTTAAGACGCGATGGCGGCGAGCTGGCAGAATTGCTAGCTCTCAAATCAAACTGCTTAACAGCATCCCATCGATCTTTACATTCTGAGTTCAAATTCCACGGTGGTCGACTTTTACTTTCAGTATCGATAAATTGAGTACTGGAGTCTCTGTAAGCGACCTACCACTGAAATGGCTGGCCTTGTACCAAATTTTTAATTCAATATTATAAAAATTCACATTTTCATTTTTCTTTTTCATATCAATATTGTGTATGACGGTGGTTGTCCAAACATTTTAAAACTTTGTAAGTATTCAGTAATCTGTAACGCATAATTGAAACCTTTGCATAGTATCTGATGATTGAATTTTCCAGTGCTGATTGATTAATTAGTGCATAAGTATTTCATTTTCTGTATCACTTTACTATTTAACAATCTTTCTGTTTATCGGTCAATTTTTTCTCAATATACACTCTAACAATCGTAACAATTTCCGCTGATAATATTCTCAGTCATTTTTGACATCGGTAAGAAAATGACGGTTAAAATAACAATGGGTGCTAAGAAGAAAAAAAAGCCTACTTATCTTAATGAGGAAGAACTACCTTCTGTGAAAAAAAGACAAAATCAAAAAAAAAAAGCCTCATTCTATCTTCAACTTTTCAGAAATAAATACTGGAATAAATATTCACAAATTATCGCATTTAGCCTTATTAACATAAGGCTTAGTGATATACTTGTAAGAATTTTAGTGATTTAAATACTTATAAATGGAAACAATTATAACGATAGTTCCTTAATTACGGATACAATTCTTCGCTACGAGTTTTCTTTTTTTTTTCTTGAAAATAAATATTTGTTGATGCGGAGATAATTAGCACTTCACACAGGCTTCTTAATAATGCATTTTTCAAGTTTCTTCCATGACTCTCATAAACTGTTCTAAAACAGCTCATAGCTCATAATTTTATATGTTTTACAAAAAATGGCAATGTAGAAAGAAAATCAGGATAATGAGGAATGATTATCCGCAGCCATTTTATTAGGTGTCCTCAACACTGAACTGAGTCAACTTCTTTTGTGAATCTTAATTTAATAAGAATGTGTACTATTAATTCAGAATTATGTTAAGTATATCAAAAATTGGGGCTTTGGGAAAATGTCGTATATACTTCATTTAATTGTGGCATTAATTGGTTGAAATTCTAGGGGCATTTTCTTTATAAATGCAATGATTAGCTGAAATAGATATATGAGTTGTCTCAAGTAGAAGCTGATACGTTAATTAATGACAAATTGACAATAATTAAATTTAGCATTAATTAAATGCCAGTAGCGAAGGATAGCGTTTGCGTCGCAGAATGGTTGTAATTATGAAAATTATTTTACAAGGTGTGATTAGTGATTGTTATAAGAATACGAAAACAATATAAGTAGATATTGATAATGATAGTAAGTGAACAATAAGTATGATTTTAATTATAATAAATATTACCGCAAACACTTATGCAATCACTCTAAGCAGCAACGATGATAATGGAGATATAATGGGGATTAATAATGATGAGAAGGAAGATAATGGATGAGGTAGTAACGTTAATTACGATGATGGTGTTTATCATGTGATCTGTAATGGAGAGTGTATCGATGGTAGTAACTTACTAGTGAAAAAAAAATGAAATAATCGACGCTTTGTTTATCATGTGTTTCTTATTAAAGGGATTAAATTTATTTGTTTTTTTAATTTCAAAATCTTTCATAAAATATCTCTTATCTAATTTCAACAAAGTATTTGGGAATCATCTTCTCATCTTCCTTAACTTCATTGATCTTTTCATACCTAAATATTGCCGCATTTTTACTCACTCCGAAGATATCTCACATGGGTGCGACCATATCATCGTTCGTGAATATGTATCTGAGCTTCATTTCTTGTTTGACTGAAGTAAAATGTCACATAAATTCTTTGAAAATATATGCTTTTCACGATCAGAATTCGAAATTATTACTTTTAACTAAATATCTTATGGATGAATCAGAAATTAAACTGTCATCCCATGCATTCTTATGGCTTATTTAATGGAGGCGGAGCAACATCCGTGGTAATTTCAATCGATATTTTTGAAAACGTTGATAGAATGTGTAGAGTTATTCTCCGAATCCCAAGACATTGAGAACTCAACCAAGTTCATCCAAAGTTCCTATAATGGTATAGAGCCAGGAGACCTTTTGAAGTTAATCCCCAAAGTGTGGTGTTCTGCATCCGACGAGCGCCCGCCCTAGCAATTTCCTTGAACGTTTCGTAAGCCAGTCTCATCATTTTGAGCCAGAGACAATGAAATAATTCATGTGGGGTAAATTCCCCTTCTCACCTGCTCCAAAACAAGGCCGAGGTTGTTTCATCTGTAGAGAAAGGGATGAATTCATTTCTCCTATAAGCAAAATGCATTATGTTTATTGACTATCTTCGAAAGTGCCACACTTTCAATGGAGGGAACGATGCCAAATTGTTGAGAGAGTTATGAAAGACTGTCATGACTAAATGCCGAGGAAAACTGACGAAAGAGGTCTTATTTTGTCACTATAGTGGTCTAGTACAGAAGCCCTTGCTCTCAATGGTTGTTGTGCGTGATTGTAGCTTTAAACAGACTGATCAATACTTTGCCGATTTTCTTGATTTGACCCCATCTGATTAACAGCTGTTCCCCAAAAAGGAAAAACATTTGGGTAGGACTGAGTATCGCAGTGATGATGATGTTACAATGCTGTTGAAGACTTCTTTCACGAACTAATGAAAGCTCCTTCACCATTATGATACAAACAATACAACACCGATGACAGACTAGGTTGAAAAGTAAACTACGTCTGGTCACATTCAACGAGAGTATCTTGATCAACCTATGTACTTTCAGTGTCCCATGTATGCAACATAAAATGAAATAATGGAAATGCATGCGAAACTACAGGGTTACGAAAAGGATTCGAAACGAAACAATCATGTGTGGGCCCAAATTCTCTCTGCTAAGTAGATACGTAAGCTGCGTGTCGTTTTTTAATGCGTTTACGCCGACAGCACCACAGTCCATAAGCAATCTCAAAATGCACGAATAATTAAAGAATACCAGCTACATTTACATTTAAAACAAACATTTAGAAGATACATTTCTTTAAAATTCGATCAGTATTGAAAAAACATTTGATGTTGTCATTGTTGTTGCTTGTATCAGTTTATTTTTGATGAAGTAATATTAGACAGAAGAAATATCTTGTCCCTGTTTATAACTTATTTTCTTCCCGTGCAAAACATATAAAGGGTTACATCACTCACAAAGCTAATGCTAAACAAGTCGAGCAAAGGAGGAATGCATACTTCGTTGCGGTCCTTACTGGTATTTGTAAATGTCCCCAATGTCACAATGGTTTACGCTAAGGTTAACTAAATAAATAACCATCCCATGAACTAGAGTATAAAAATGATTAATATATATCAAGTTACGCTTTGTAACGCCTAGTTGTCGCCACTTTCAGAATACTCACGTACGATCACAAATTTTCAGATGTGTACTTACGTAGTCACACACGTTCACTCGCACAAACATATCCATGCATAAATATGTATGCATATACCTGGCTGGTTCTCTCTGTATACATAGATAGATAGAAACATATATACACATATACATACATACACACACACACACAAATCTATATCTATATCTATCTATCTATCTATCTATCTATCTATCTATCTATCTATCTATCTATCTATCTATCTATCTATCTATCTATCTATCTATCTATCTCTCTCTCTCTCTCTGTCTCTCTCTGTCTCTCTCTCTCTCTCTCTCTATATATATATATATATATGCCTGTGATGTAACACGACAGCCTCTGGTGATTTGAAAATGCGGAAGGGCATTTGATTGACACATGCGCACATAAACATGGAAGTGTACTTATTTATGTGTTATATGTACTATATGTATGTGTGTGCGTATATGCATGTATTCAACACACATATACAGGTGGTGCTATTAAGTTAGACATGGCCTGGGCCAATAATGGCCGAAACCTATCAAAGTATCAAAGTATCAAAGTATACACGCATGTATATGTATAGAGCCGACAACTGATGAAGGGTCATTCTTTGTGTCACTCGGTCCTTTTTCTCTCGTTATTTGCATATTTAACTCATTAGTTTTCGTATTTCATGCTGTTTACCCTTGGTGACAACCGGTACCCATAGATGTATATATACATGCATACATACATACATACATACATACATACATATATATATATATATATATGTAGTGTGTGTGTGTGTATGTATATATATATATATATATATATATAATATATATATATATACATACACACACATACATATATATATATATATATATATATATATATATATATATATATATATATATATATATATATATATATATATATATATATTTACATATTTAAGTTCCTATGTATGTGTGCATGTTTTCGTGTATTTATTTGTGTTATATTTAGTGATGTAAATGCTACAACACTTAACGAAACATTGTCAAGGGAATATTCATTCATCAAGCTGTTTCACACCTTGGTAATTTCAAAATGAATATATCATCTATTGAAAAAAGTTAAGGTGTTATTTCGCTGCCATGAAAATTTCTTTCAGGAAACAAAGCTGTCACCCAGCAGTCACTTCAATCACTTAAATTCAAGTGTTTTTTTTCTTTCATGATTGGAATACATCAAACTCTTGGCAACGGTCAGTATATGTTTACTATAGCGAATACCGTTTGACTTGTTAGAATGACGGATGCTAAAATAAACAAATCTATGAGGGTTCAGAAGATGACTTAAGGAGTCTTGATAAAGTTGACTATAATCTGATGCCTGGTAATGCAGTCAACATAAGAGAAGGGACGCTAAGTTGAATTATATTTGTTAAGGCGATAGTATACTGAATGTTAAATTAATTAACGCAATTCTCTGTGTCACCTGTACAATGAATGCCAAAATAATCAGTTAAAAAATTCATCCGTAAATTCAGCCGATAGGGTAAATGACAAAATGAACCAACATTAATTGATTAAATATAATAAGGCTTGTTACAACAATCAACTATAGAGTTACTTTACTTGTTTAACAGATACTTGAAACAACAATGCCAATTGCGTCCGTTACATAACATTTAAATAGTGAATTTCTCAGCAATTCACCTGTCATAGCGCCAACATATGTTCATGGTGGATAAACTTAGATTTGACTGAAATACCTGATAGTCAACAGGCCGTGTAATGTGTATAATTCGCTTATATCCAGAGCAATGGCGTCATGACATCCTTGCGTATTTCGTTAGTTTCTCTTTGGAAGTTCAAAATCTCCAGCTGAGAACACCTTTGTAAGGACTAACGATAGAACTTGTTTTAAGAACCATTCGAATTGACTCAAATCACACCAAACCCTCTTGAAGGATACAATGAAAACTGTAAATCAACAAAATGAACAAATTATAAAAAGAATAGAAGAAAACCGAAACAAATTTCGTTATGTCTGTTTAACATGGAGAGTCAAGTGGATAAAAAATTAAATGCGAGACAAATAGGCTGATCGTGCGTGCTCGCCCTACACGGTATAAACAACAATCGAATATCTAGTAAACATCAATCTAATATACGCAATAAATAGGACATGCTGAAAAACATAGACCTTTGACGGAAAGAAAAATTGGCGTTAACAACTTGTATGGGGTTAAAAGTTCAGCTTGATCACGTGAACAAATTAATGAAAAACAGTCTACAGCTGAGTGTTTCGTCTCAATGTAGACATATTATAGGGCGGCGGTCTGGTAGAGTCATTAGTGAGGCAGGCAAAATGCTTATCGGTTTTCCGTCTATCTTCATGATCTAAGCTTAACTTCTGATGAGGTTGACTATGCATTTTATCCTTTCGGGAACGATAAAATAAGTAACAGATCAATATTGGGGTCGATGTAATCAATTTATATCCTTCCCTTAAATGTCTGGCCTTTTGCTAAAATTTGAAATGTATTTTGACATAGTGCACCAAGGGCTGCACCATTTAATTTACGGATATTTTTACGAAAACGGGCATTTCTCTAAGCATATTTCGCTGCTAAGTTTAGCTGACAGTCCGACCACATTGTCGATCACTCAATTGTTCAGAGTGTAAATAATATACATAAGAAACGATATTGAAAATATACGAATGGTTATATGGTTATCTACGGACAACTTTTATGGATCATATTTTATGCACATAGTATATATTTTAATATCTATGTTAAACCTTCATATCACAGGTATGATATGAACAATTTGAGTACATCGGAGAGAAAAACACACCAAATTAAAAGCTTATAATCAGAAATAATAAAGCTGCACAACACTAATCTTCATGTTACTTTAACCTAGACTTTACATAATATCAAATATATTAATAACTCATAATGTGCGTGTGTAATGTAACGATGTATCCGTACACCAACGTATGAGAAATCCGTGAAACATACAGCAACTCAAACAAGGACTGAAATGTTGTAAATTGATTCCCAATCTCACACGTATACATACATAAATAATTTCATACGCAGATACTTAGACGGTGATTATGAATATTTCCATACGAAGATAACAAGCAATCCGTACAACATATCTCGACAATTACAGTTTATTTTGAAGCACCAGCTGCAAAGAATGTTTCAGTATTTGGAATATTAAGATGTATGCTGTTTAATAAATAGGTATTGTTTTTTTTGTCTATACATGGAAATATGTAAGATCTTTCTAGAATTTAATATTTTTGTTTGTTTTTGCTTCTTTCTTAAGATATATATATATATATATATATATATATATATATATATATATATATATATATATATTATATATATATATATGCAAACTCTCCCATAAATGCATATTCCCGTAGAAATACAACCACGTAAATGCATTCAAATTGAAGGATTCAGAAGAGCGGATACGTACGTTTGTTTACTTGAATAAATGTTTATTGTATGGTCACGCATATAAATAAATACAGTGCGTATGAAATCATGTTGTACGCCAGATAAAAATCGTCCTTGCATGGATATGTATACAGTACACTTCTCCAAATGTAGATTTGCTGTTACATATATTCTTACATTCTTTCACTTTTATCTCTTTACTTTCGAATGAGCGTGTCTGCGTATTAATGTCCAACGCTAATGCATATTATAAGAAATGGCATACACTATACATACATATATACATACAGAGGTCCACAGCTCTTCAATATCCCCACGAAGGACCTGAGTGACCTGCATGTGGTGGATGCAGATGTCTTTAAAATAAAGCTGGAACTCTTCCTGTCAGGTGTCCCAGATGAACCAACTTTACGGCAGGAGGTGCAGATGAGGGCATCTGCATCAAACTCTCTCATATATATATACGACCAAATATACATACACATATATACATACATATATATACACACACACACACACACATATATATATATATATATATATATATATATATACATAAGAAAAAGGGACAGGCAAACAGGTTGCTTGACCGCATACCGAAAAAATAGAAATACCAGTCAAGAATGCTTATTTCTATCAAAGTTGGACTCCGGGCATGACAAACCCTGTAATTCACATATGCAAAACAGAAGGAATGTCATGTTTCTGGATTATAAACATATTGAATATATATTCCATATATATTTTTGATATATATTTCATATATATATATGAAATATGAAATATATATCAAAAATATATATGGAATATATATTCAATATGTTTATAATCCAGAAACATGATGTTCACAGATAACCGCCAGACTTCGTTTTCGTTATCTATTCCTTCTGTTTTGCATATGTGAATTACAGGGTTTGTCATGCCCGGAGTCCAACTTTGATAGAAATAAGCATTCTTGACTGCTATTTCTATTTTTTCGGTATGCGGTCAAGCAACCTGTTTGCCTGTCCCTTTTTCTTATATACAATATATATACTGAACTTTACAGAAGTTCCTGCCGGTAATCGGCTATATTTACATACCGAATCCTACCAGTATATAATTGGGTTTTTTTAAAAAGCCTTTATAGAAATTATTTACTCTTATTATTATATTATATATATATATATATATATATATATATAATATATATATATATATATATGTATATATATATATATATATAATATATATATATATATGTGTGTGTGTGTGTAGATTTTCCATCCTTGGGTCTTTTCCTATGTTTCTGACGAAGAGCTCCAATCGAAACGTTAAATTCTCCTTCTTTCTTTCCTTTCCTGAGAGCCCAATAACAATATACTTGTTCCACGTCCTCGCGTTGGGGCATGCGGGTGCACGGCCATTCGGTGTTGCTACATGATTTAACCTCACGAATGCTTTTTAACATTTCTTTCGATGAAGCTGCCCTCATCTGCACCTCCTGCCATGAAGTTGGTTCATCTAGGACACCTGATAGGAAGAGGTACAGCTTTATTTGAAAGACATCTGCATCCATCCCATGCAGGTCGCTCAGGTCCTTCGGAGGGATATTGAAGAGCTGTGGACCTCTGAAGCCCAGGCTATCGCAGTATCTTGTCCAACATCTTGATGGCAAATTTGGAGACCTTGGCACTATGCAGTGGAGCCCTGTTCTAGTATTTGTGTAACTCTCGATGCCAAAGTTTGGGACAAGTCCTTACAGGATCTTCCAGATGTATATTATAGCATATCATTCTCGCCTACATAGAGTCTTAATCTCTTGAATCTTTCCCAATAGCTTATATGTTGCACAAAGGTTATCTTCTTCGTGTAGCTTCGTTGGATCGCCTCAAGTTCTCTGATTAATTTGACACTGGTTGGTGACCATGGCTGAGAGCAATAGTCAAAGTAGCTTAGGACAAGTGTCCTAATATTCTAAGAACTTTATATTATTTTACAGCAATTCATATTGTTTTCTGTATCACTCTCTGACCCAATATATCATTTTATTCTGAGTGTCAACACTTACGAAGTATTTCGATGTTGTCCTTTACATCTTGATTCTAAATATCACTGAAATTTAGTTCTCATCTTTTCAGGGTCAGTAAGATAATGTAAAAGTCAAGTATGGTTAATTTCATTGACTCACTCTTCTCAATGGACACATTCATAGACATCTGTTATCTAGGGAAGTCTTATATTTATGCATTTGGGAAATGTTCATCGGCAAATTTATTATATAATTATGTTTACATCGGAGGGAAATCATTAATATGCAATAATATATCAGCGTATGCTTTGGTTCTGCCTGTTTGTGCGTATTTTTGATTGAACATGTCGTATCTACCGGGGTCTGTACTGCTTGTCAAGTCGCAACAATGATCTCAGACAATATTTTACCCAAAATGCGTACACTTACAAGTAATGTGACTTTTTCAATACATCTAGATTTTAGGGTATTTCTCAGGTTTTCAAATTTTATTTTTATTTCAAATTGTGTGGTATTGAACACAATGCTCCAATGATAGTAGGGACAACCTTTATGCTTGACTCTTGTAGCTGCCACCTCTTGGTGGTCTCAACTCGCGGATCTCCATATTTATCAACCTTTTCTCTTTTGTGATAATATGTCGATCTTCTGGCACTGTCACGTCAATTGTTAGGTACACTTGTTTGTCCCTCATAAAGATTACTATATCCGGCCTTAGGTACTCTAACACCTTGTCGGTCTGGAAGACAAAGTCTCAGAGGATTTTTGCCTTCCCCATTTTGCTCATTACATTTTCCGGTGTATGTTGGTACCAAGCACCCATAACCTCATATCCATACTTAGGACATAGTAGCCAGTGGAGTTTTTGGGCTACTATGTCGTGCCTACGGTTGTACACATTCTGCATAAGACTTTCACCGTCACTAACAATGTGAGTCACGCTTTCTACCCTCTTCCCAAACATTCAACAGAGATCCGTTGCACTTGTGCATATATTCTTTTTCACCGGTATATATTCTTTTATACTTTGTTGCTATTCAATCTCTGATCCCGAGCAGTGATGATAAGGCTTTCAGTATTCTTTTTAGGTCAGACTTCTTGAGCCACCTCCATGATGCTTCCTCGTATTTTAATTTGTTGGTTTCGTGGTTAAATTGACCATCTA
>NC_043012.1:50460391-50515391 GCF_006345805.1 Octopus sinensis | reverse complement strand
TATAATATATATATATGTATATGTATATGTATTTCGATTTGGGATTTGGTTTGCAAGTTTCGTTATATGAGTTCATGTGTTGAAGCATATTCTGTTGTGTCTGGGGAGAATAATTTTCTGTTTGTGCCTTATAATATAACACACTCACCGGTAAAATGTCCACTTATTTCTTATTTTTGTTTTCCTAAAATTTTCGTTGCGTCTGGCAACCTTTTCAATAGTCAAGGCTATTGAAAAGTTTGCAAGACGCAACGAAAATTTTAGGACAATAAAAATAAGAAATAAATGGAAATTTTACCGTTGAGTGTGTTATATTATAAGGCTCAAACAGAAAATGACTCTCCCCAGACAGTATAATTATATATATATATATATATATATTATATATATATATATATATATATCAAATCAAATAGTGACCGACCAGACTATCCGATGTTGCTACACATCGCTGGTCACAATGCGTTCGCATTGTTTTAGCCTTCGAACGGCGCCACCCCGCTGGCTAAGCGAGCAGGCCATATATATATATATATATATATATATATATATAAACATACATACATGCATATATACATACACATACATATATAAATATATGTATGTATATGTGAATATATACATTCTACATACATATATACTTGTATGCATATATCTGCTATGTTCAACATTCGAACATTTTCCAAGTATCCCACGAAACATATTTTCATTCACTCGGTGAAACGTGGATATGTGGTTACTTTTTGAAAGTAAGTGTTAGACAGAGAATTAACTTCCTTCAGAATTTAAAATATTCATACTACATACACTCTCCATTGTCACACCCTTTTTCATACTCTGCCCATAAATTACTGCTTATAATAAAGAAAGTAGTATCTCCATCGTCCACTTTCTTATTTAAAGTGGCATTGACGTTTCACCGCATGTTTATTGCCTTCTTGCTTAAAGTTTTACGAAAACACACACGCCCGCTCCTTATATCCACATACTGTTATGAATACGCTACGCCATTTTTACCTGGCACTAAGGAAACCATACATTTATTCGTTGTATGTATGCTTACATTTCTGATTATCCATGAGCGTATAGTATTTTCAAGAGGTATATACACACAATTTATCGTTATCATAAAAATAGCAAACCATTGTTTCTGGATTATATACAGACATACGTATACACACAGACTCACACACATACACACACACACACACACACACACAAATACATATATATATATATATATATATATATAAAGGTATATTTATATATATATATATTTATATACATGTATATATATACATACGTGCATATATATACATATGTATATATAGATATCTGTGTGTATATATGTATATATATATATATATATGTATATATAGATATCTGTATATATATATATATATATATATATATATATATATATATATATATATATATATATATATACATATATAGATACACACACAAATACACACATACATATATACACAAAAACACTTGCGTGTATGCGACTTTATATAATGCATACATGAAAGTACTTATATATATATATATATATATATATATATATATATATATATATAATACATATAAATGCATACGTGTATGTGTGTGAGCGTATGTGTGTGTATGTGCGCGTGTATGCGTGCAAGTATGTGTGTGTGTTATGGAATGTCCCGACATCAGGAGGATTTCATTTAAAAAAAGATGGTTTGACATATTTCTAGCCGCAATATCTCTGCTGTTGACGGTTAATATATTTCTTTGTATGTAGAAGCAGCTAAGTGTACTTCAGCACATACGGAACCATTAAATTAATAGAAAAATTTTGAATTGCACACGTTGAGAGCACTCGCTGTATTTAAAGTGAAAATTGCTTATCGTATACACAGCACGGGCGAATAACTGCTTCAGCACGTATCTCTCCTTCTTACTCTAATTAGTCATTTGCCTTGCAGGCAGTCACGTTTGCAAAACACTGCAAAACACTGCAGAACGTGGTAATAAGAGACAAAAATGAAATACATCTCGAATATCAACCGACAATTTTTCATCCGCATATCCGAAGAATAATTTCACACTCATATATGGCTGTCAACGTTTTATATTTCTTTGATTATATACTTATGTGTACGTACGCACATGTGTGTGTTCACGTGCGCATATCGGGTATATCTATGTATGAATAAGTATATATACACATACATTATTTGCCTACACGCATCTATACATACATACATACATACATACATACATATATACATATATATATATATATAGTATGGGACCTTGAAAACTGCTTAAATGCAAGAAAATATACTAGTCCCTTAATATTTGATATTCGATATTTCATCTTTTCAATAAGACAATCAATACTTCATTACGTTTTACTATATATACTATATATACTATATATTTTATATCCTACATTAATATTATAAGAATATAAATAAAACATCAAAGACAAAGTTGGAAATCCTTTGAATAATATATATATATATATATATATATATATATATATATATATTTATATATTCACGCTTAAATATTTGTGTGCATGTTTTTCTTTTTTTAAGCTCATACCCTTTTCTGTACCTTGGATTCATTTCTTGTTCGTATGTATATTACAATTATTAAGAAAATATGAACACAATGTCTTGAAACAATGACAAACCTTTACGTTAAAAAATATATGAATGGAACTTATTGCAACAAGTCTAGTCATTGTAAACATTTAGATTGAAACTTTTGTTTCTATAATAGTTTCAAAATTATTGAAACAACGAATATACTTTTCCTAAAGACCTACAATCAAAATATATTTGTCAAAACTAATATGATGCTGGAAATAATAGTTCATTATGCATCATCTCCCCTCTCTGCTTTTATGCTGAAAATTTCTTATATTCTGATTTCGTGTTTTATCTCACATATTTCCAAAAATGTAGACCCCGGTAATACTCAAAATATGTGTCTTAAAATATAGGCCTCTATAGTAAACATGCATAGTTTTCCGAGCAGCAGTGTATTATATAAGTACACAAATGATTTTTGTTACATGCAAAGCCTTACATACAAATTTGATAACAACAAATATATATTGCATTATTTACTTACATCAGGATTAACAATCCTCTTGATAAATAATACATTGTCAACAATACGAACAAAGACTTAACTATGGAATAAATAAATTGCTGTTCTTCTTGTAATGACTTTTTCATCTTATACATTCTGTATACAACAGGAAATATTATTTCTACAAGATCTTTTCGGTTTGAACAGCAGTTTTTCTAGCGGTGTCATATAAAATTGTCACCCATAATTATGAACCTAGTAGCGAACTATTGCATTATAATCTCTTTTAGGGTTAGGGTTAGGATTAGGGTTAGGGGTGGGTGAAGTGTATCTTTTTTTCTTCACAAATGTAAATAAACCCAATCTATTTCTTAACCGAGGGACATATTCATATGACACAGAATGTTTTTTACCTCAATAGACGTCACTGATAGGTTGAAATTGCAGAAATTGAAGAAAAAAACATCAAATATCTTACAAACTATAGAAGTTTCTCAATAAAGCCAAGAGAAAAAGATGTCTTATAAACACATTCTACCAGTATACGAATTTCAAAATTTTTTAGTTACCTAGAAATTATGTTAACAACTGCCGTTCAAACCGAAAAGATCCTTTCTACATTGATACACATTAATGTTGCTCATAAAATTATAGAAGTTTACCAAATAATTTTTCTTCTTCGTTATTTCCGTTCCGTGATGTATTAATATTTGGATAGTTCATGAAGCATACCGGTTTCTGCTGAAAATTTGTTTCAGATCCCTCAATCAGTGTAAGGAAGTAAGACACGTTTGTTCTAGGTACGATTAACACTAAAAAAGGAAACGATGAAGCATCTTATCCACTAAAATTATGATACTAAACCTGTAAAACTTACATCACTGGTTAACATGCACTAAAATAAAAAAAATTAACCCAACAATTATCCTGCAGCTTAAAATTTCATCTATGTTAGTAATATTTATAAGGTATGCGATATTACTTAACTTACTAAAATTAGTAACAACACATCTTAATAAGAACAACAAGGTAACTGGAAAATCTTATTAACAATATCTTCTTGAAGATGTGACCCAACCGGATGTCCATGATTTCAGGACTACGTTATGAATGCTGATTAATCATTATGAATTGAAATCCCGTTGAAGATATATTTACAATCCATCTGAGAGAAGCGATGAAATAAACCATAACATAGGTTTTGATTTCAAACAAACTCAAATCAGCCTTTATATTGGCGTATGACATTGTCAAGGAAATGAAAGCTGTGTGTCAGAAGCATTTATTTTATCCAGCCCAGAAGCTGGCAAGTAAATTATTTAAAATGTCCAAATGTCAACAAAGCATTTTAGTCGTCCCTCAAACAGGCACCGCCTAATTGTTGCATTGATAATGGCTTCTACCGTTGGTGCAGAGCTATGAAGTTAGAGAACACAGTATACTTGAATTGCCTGACTTTAGTTTTGAACTTCAGTATTATGTATCGACCCCGGAATCGTCAACGTCAAAGTTGAGCACGACAGTGTTTGAACTCAGAACTTAATAAAAAAGAAGAAATAACTCAAGACAATTTGTTCTATGACCGCAACATTATGCCAGCCAACCATGAATAAGTATACATACATGTTTATTCCATGGGAACAAAACCACGAATTTTGTGAATGTTTAGTAAATCACCACTCATAGAGGATGTACTGCATTTTGTAAATTCAGGAAGGAAAGGTAAACTCGACAACAGCGGTATTTGAACTATTAAAGCAAAGCACCACAACTAAATACGACAGAACATTTAATCTTTGGATTCTGTTACTTCATTGCCTTAACATAGCAGCAGAAATAATCACAAAAATATTCATAAAATACAATTAGTTGGATAACAAACTTAAACGAATGAGATGCAACGCTTAATTCTAAATATGGATAAATCAGAGTAGATATCGATATGAATGTTTATGCCAATAACAGAATTATTTTAATTACGCAGCTAAATCCATATTAACAGAAATTATCAAAGTGTTTTTTACTTAATATATTACACGATTACAAACCATGTATTATGGAGTATATATTGTTCTAGTCACCGACGACTTACAGTTGTTTTATTTTTTAATTACTCATATTTTTTATATATATATTTTTTAGATCTAAGGACGGGAATGAAAATTAAAAAAAAAATCATTGCTGTTTGCAAACATTAGTAATTATATTAGCGAAAAAAATATAGTTACTGGAGAATACGAAGCAAATACTTACCTTTTGAAGATTCAGTTGGAAATGTAATTACGTTTACGGAGCAGTAGACTGCAAATTCGAAATATTTATTACTCTTATTACTATGTAATGCAGACACACACATTCATACACACACACATGTATATATATATATATATATATATATATATATATATATATAGGTAGATGAATATATATATATATACATATGTAGATGAATATAGATATATATCTGTGTGTTTATACATATACATACATATGCATATATATACATGAATGTACATACATATGTATATACACACATAGTGTATATATATTTGATCTTCGTCGAATTAATTTTTTTATATGTATGTCTATTTAGACGTGATTTTAGTCTATATATGTACATATGTATGTTTGTCCGTAGGTAATTATATGTGTATGCGTGTGTGTGTGCGTTTGAATATACACAACAAATACGCCCACACGGGAATATAAGAATGCATGCATATAAATATATTCATAAAACATGGCTGTGTTTAATGCAGCCGCGCAAGAGTTGATTGTGTTTGTGTATATTTTGTTTGTTTTCGATATATTTAATTAAACATGGTGAAAAATAGGGATGTTTTGCAAATATTATACTTTGAACATAATCATTAATATTTGTTATATAATACAGAATATAAATGTGTATATATATATATATATATAGTGGTGAACAAAGTAGCTTGATTAAATTATAAGTTGCTACAATCATACTTAACATATTAGGATACACTCTGTCGGCGATAGACGTCCATGCATATATTCATATTAGGCTTCATTACGTAAGGAAACCGTCTGACGATGTCGTTCGAATTTCGCTGGCGTATTGTCATACGTATTGCCTATAAAGGGAATTTTTGTCCCAAACAATTTCCGCAGCGTCAGACTTTCCCCATTAGCGTGTACACGCATGTGCTAAATATAGCTGCACTCACATATATTTGAAAAAAAATGTTGTTTCTTGTGCATTTAGTTAATTAATTCAAGCTTATCTCAAATTTGCGTACATCAATGAACGTATTACGAACTGTTTAAATATAAGTGTGGCTATTTCTTAGCGGGATATGAACGAAAAATGTAATAATCAAAACAGATGAATCGTAACGATGCTGAAACACTTGCGAACGATTGTTGAATGCCATCACCCGTAAAATGTCTTTCTCACGCATCATTTTCTTATAGATAAGGTGTGAAGAAACACATTTCTAAGAAAACATATCTCCAGATAATTTTCGGATAGAAGCTTCCTCCACGTCCGACGAAATATCAACGAACTAAATGTAATTACACACACTTATATATAATCACTATCTTTCAACATATATTCTTACACATTGGCACACAGTGCACTCCCCCATATATATATATATATATATATATATATATATATATATATATATATATATATATATAAGAAAAAAGGTTTGAAAATGCAATTTAAACGATGTTTATTTACTTAACCGGTTTCACTCTTTGGTAAAAGATTGTCAAAAGTAATATTAAAAGTAACATTGAATAATATGGGTTCAAAAAAGTTGTTTACATAATTGTCACATTGAATATTATGCATTCAAAAAAGTTTTTTACATAATTGTCACATTGGATATTATGAATTCAAAAATGTTTTTTTATACAAAATTGTCACATTACATGTATAAATATAGTGTTTGGTAGCAGAGAAGTTCAATAGTATGATGAGAATATTTGGAAAAATTGGCAGAAAAGGATAAAACAAATATATTATTGGAAATTTGGTTGCGTGAATTATTGGTTGTCGCAAATTGTCACATTACATGTATATATATACAGTGTAAATAACAACATTCAATTCACAATGGAATATAGTCAGGACCAACTCCCTTTTCTTGACATCCTAATCATTAAAAAAGGCGTCAACATTGAAACTGACATCCATTACAAACCCACTGACTCTAAACAATACCTTCTATTCACCTCCAATCACCCAAAACACACAAAGACAAATATCCCCTTCAACCTAGCGAGAAGAATCTGCACTATTGTCTCAAATGACACAACACGAAATAGAAGACTCCGGGAACTAAGGGCAATTCTTCTCGAAAGACATTACCCGGCATCACTAGTAGACAACGGAATAGAACGGACCAAATCAATCAACATTCAAGACCTACGAAAACCCAAACACATCCACAGTACAGTAAATAGCCTCCCCTATCTCTCAACACACAACCCAAGGAATGCAGAAGCTTACACTATTATATACAACAACATTCCACAACAAAATCAAGACCCACGCCTGAAAAAAATACTGGCAGCTCATAAAATAATAAAAAGTAAGAGACAACCTAAATCCCTAAAAAACCTCCTCACCAACGCAAAATTACACAACACAAACCCACCGCCCACCATCAAAAAATGTGGTCGCTCCAAATGCAAGACCTGCATCCACCTCATTGAGGGATCGTCGTACAAGTCCACTCGGGACACACATTCATCATAAAAAATAATTTCACGTGCGCATCAAAAAATTTACTCTACGTCATAAGGTGTGAAGGATGCCACGAAGACTACATAGAGCAAACGAGCCTTACCCTCAGAGAAAGAATGACAGTTCACCGACAACAACTGAGGGACCCCTCCACAAGACAGATACCACTAAGTGGACACTTAGACCTTTGTGCACACAATAAGTCCCCCAAATTCTTAGTCTTCCCACTATACCAATGCTCGGACAACACCACAGACCAAATACGAATAAATAAGGAAAGTAATCTTATTCAAAAATACAGACCACAACTAAACATACTCTAACATACCCCCTGGAAACACATCCAGAGCAAGCACACAGGGACACGCGCACACTCACAGCATATCGTGCGTCGGGCACATGCACGCATCGGCACGCATAGGACACACTAGCGGGCATTGACCGCACACATACGTGGCATACACACGCATGCATTATATATATGTAGGTTATGTATGTGTGTGAGTGTTGTGTGTGTGTGTGTGTGTGCACGTTGTGTGTGTATGTGCGCGTGTGTATATATATATGTGTGTGTGTGTGTGCACTGTGTGCGCGCGTTGTGTGTGTGTGAGTGTGCACGTGTGTATATATGTGTGTGTGTGTGCACTGTGTGCGTGTGTGTGTGTATGTGTGTGTGTGTGTGTGAGCATTGTATACGTGTGTATGTATTTACATCTGTATTTGTTTTTTTATATATATATATGTATGTGTGTGTGTGTTGTGTGTGTGTGTATGTGGTGTGTGTTTGTATACTATGTGTGTGTGTGTATATATGTGTGTGTGTGTGTGTGTGTATGTGTGTTATATATATGTGTGTGTGTGTATATATGTGTGTGTATGTGTGTGTGGTGTGTGTGTGAATTTTTTATATATATATGTGTGTGTGTATGTGTGTGAAAAAATATATGTATGTGCATGTATGTATGTATGTATATGTATATATATATATATATATATATTATATATATATATGTATGTGTGTGTGTGTATGTGTGTGTGTGTATATTTATTTGCATGTTTATGCGTGTATAAACATGTGCATATTTGCATGCGCATTGTGTATATGTATATTGTATGTATGTGTATTGTATATGTATGTGTACAATTAAGTGTATATATGTGTGTGTATGTGTGCATTGTATATATGTATATTGTAGGTGTGCCATATGTGCATGAATACATGTATATGCATTGCGTGTATATATATGTATGCATTGTGTATGTATGTTATGTGTGTGTGTGTTTATATATATTATATGTATGCGTACGTGTATGTGTATGCATTGTATGTATGTATATTGTGTGTATATGTGGTATATCTATGCATGTGTATGTAAGCACTATTTATATGTATACATGTATATATGTATATGCATTGTCTATATATATATATATTATATGTATGTATTGCGTACGTATATTGCATGCATATATTGTGTATGTGTATTATATACATGCTGTATTTGTATATTGTATGTGCATATATATGCTAGGTGTATTTGTGTGATATTTATATTATGTATGTATGTGTGCGTGTGTTGTGTGTGTGTGTGTATGTGTGTGTATGTGTGTGTTGTGTGTGTATGTGTGTTATATATATGTGTGTATATTATATATAAATACATGTTATATTTGTGAGTTGTGTGTATATATTATATATGTGGGTGCGTTGTGTGTGTGTGTGTGTGTTCTCTGTGTGTGTGTGTGTGTGTTGTGTGTATGTGGTGTGTGTTTGTATACTATGTGTGTGTGTGTGTGTGTGGTGTGTGTGTGTGTGTGTGTGTATATATATGTGTGTGACAAACAGACGCTGCTTGACCAGCAGGCACAGACACATCTATTCACACCCACATACTAACCTCCTGATAACCCCAAAACCATTGATGCTTGAAGGGGAAATATACACCACACTGGGTACAACCTTTTTTCTCTCAATTCAACCTTTCTGCTAAAACAAACAGGTCAGTAACGACATATTCTCGCCTTCAACTTAAAATATTCTGAGATGTATAAAAAATCCATTGTAATTTTTGCTGTCAAAAGATTGTATATATATACCAAAGACTGTATATATATACATGTAATGTGACAATTTGCGACAACCAATAATTCACGCAACCAAATTTCCAATAATATATTTGTTTTATCCTTTTCTGCCAATTTTTCCAAATATTCTCATCACACTATTGAACTTCTCTGTTACCAAACACTATATTTATACATGTAATGTGACAATTTTGTATAAAAAAACATTTTTGAATTCATAATATCCAATGTGACAATTATGTAAAAAACTTTTTTGAATGCATAATATTCAATGTGAAAATTATGTAAAAAACTTTTTTGAACCCATATTATTCAATGTTACTTTTAATATTACTTTTGACAATCTTTTACCAAAGAGTGAAACCGGTTAAGTAAATAAACATCGTTTAAATTGCATTTTCAAACCTTTTTTCTTATATAATCCCACTCGTGCGATACCCCACAACTCAACATTTTTATATATAAATATATATATATATTATATATATATATATATATATATATATATAGTTAGATAGATAGTTAGATAGATAGTTAGATAGATAGATAGATATATAGATAGATAGATAATAGATAGATAGATAGATAGATAGATAGATAGATAGATAGATAGATAGATATAAATTTGTTTTCAGGATGGGAATAAAAGTCCAAAGCTGTGAAGATTTAAGAACGTTTATAAATAGAATGTCTTACAGCTGTTTCCAGGATAATTTTTATATCCCTTTATCGGGAACGGTGTGAGAAAATGGTTAAACAATAGTCAATTTAGATAAGATATGAATTAGAGAGTGAAGTGGAGGAATGAAAATATATGTGAGATGTGCAGGGATATGGCATTTGTAGATCCATTATTTAGGCAGAATGATATGCATATAACATTCCAATACATTGTGAATAAAATCCAATAGTATTTAAAATTGGTCATTCCAAGTATAGAGTTTTTACCCAGTGATATTGAATCAAGGGTTTTATTTAAAGTGACCTAAGAGTAGGGAATGTATTAGTAAGGTCAAACCGAAAACAGGAAGAGAGGAATAAAGAAAAGAGTAGAAAATAGAGAAAATGAGAGAAGAAATGAAGAAAAAGAATAAAAAGAAAAAAGAAGAAAAAGCAGGAAGAGAGGAATAAAGAAAAGAAAGAAGAAAAGAGAGAGATAATAAGGGAAAGTGTACCAGTTAGGGGTCAGTCAAGATAAAGTAGGAATGGGGAGATAAGCGTGATAGAGAGAGAAAGGTATTGGAGTGTAAAAAGATAGAAGGAATGGGGGTGATAAATTAGAGAGAGGTATAGAAAGTAAAGGAGTGTCAGTTACGTAGTGGTAGAGTCTAAGTGATGGGGAGAGAGAGGGGTAGTAGTATGGAATGAAGAATTTAAGAATATAGATTAGGTTGTTGGACAGGTCAATGCTTAATAGTAGAAGAAAATATATATGTGAAGATGTATACATATCTATATATTAGACATGTATATATATTTATACAGATGTTTATACATATCAATATCTACATAGACAACTCGTACTCATATGTATATGTATACATGCACACACATATATACGTGTATCTGTATATGTATGTATTATCGCCCCTGTACACGCAGGTATATATACATTTGTAAATTACATTATATCTTCTGCAATGGTTTTGTAACGGGCAGATGGTTCCAGGACAGCAATTACAATTAGGTGAATTTTGGGGACTGTGTTCATGAATAGAAGTAATATCGTCACAGGAGAGATTGAAGAAGGATGTTGAGTATTCTATATTATTAGTATTATTAACATTATCATTACCATCATTGCTATTATTACGATTTTTGTTATTAATTGTACTATTTATAAGGGTGGTAGAGATTGTGGTGGTGTCCCGGGTAGTGTCATGTTTGGGTTGTGGTTGTCGTCTAATGTAAGGGTATCTGTGCTGGAGCTGTGTGTGTTGAGTGTTCGTATGACTAGAGTTGTAGTTTTGATATTAAAGAGCAAACTTTTGCTTATTAGAGGCTGCTGCAATAGATGCGAAGCTGGCTGAAGTAGAATAAAATAGTTTCAGGAAGTTAGAGTCTAGTATTTTAAAGAAGAATTTAGCTAAGTTCTTAACGTTAAGTGAGAATGGGGGCGTGTACTACAGAATAGAGTATCCGATGCTTTTTAAGGGGTCTGGGAATAGTGCTAAGATTTTAGATAAAGGAGTGCTATCTATATTTTTGGAGAAGGTATGTGTGTGGCGATGCCTGTTGTTAGCTGTTTTAGTTGTCTTCGGTTTTCACCTAAGTTTAAATGAACGTGTGTACGTTGCACTCCTTATTCGCATAATCACCGAACCTGGAGCTTAACTATGGTCTATCCATAGCACTTACTCAGCATTACCTCACACCTTTGGGTCTTACTGATACATATTACTCTTTTACTTTACTCTATTACACGTGTCAATTATTTGGCAGTGACCAATCTGGAGAACCACATGTAGTCGAACAAATCGACCCCAAGACTTATTCTATCCGTCTCTTTTGCTTAACCGCAGAAATATAAACACATCAACATCGGTTGTCAAGCGATGGTTTGGGGGCAAACACAGACACAATGTTAGATACATATGACTAATATGTATACCAAGTGCACTCAAAGGGCTTTGGTCGGACCGAGGCTATAGTAGACGAAATGTGCCCAAGATGCCACGAAGTAGGACCGAATCCGGGACCATGTGGTTAGGAAGTAAGCTTCTTACCACATAGACACACTCAATAGCCAGCGCTGTTACAAGAGGGCTACTACCAAATAATACGCATTGAAATTGAACTGGAATGGTGTTCACACTGCATGATACTGTAGTTAGAGAGAATTTATTATATGTTGTGTTCTACATACCACTTAACGAAAATCTGAGGGAAATGCCGGCCTACCGGTTTTTTGAGACTTGATTATTCCGGGAAGTTTCGGCAAATTGTTGTGAAATTTTTACTGTAGTGAATTACGAGAAAATTGACTGTAGTGAATTATGCATTACAATATAAAGGAGAAACATTACTACGTAATTTTGTCTTTTTGTTTTAACTGTTCTTATCTGTAAGGATTCTTATCAGGTGGCCAGCTAAAAAAATTTCTTTTCCCCTTCTGGCACAAATACCTGTAAATTCTTTTAGATTTTCTTTTTTGTGAAGAGTGTTGTGTTGTCAATTCCATCGACACCAGTGCGTCACAGATAACTATTATATTTACAACGTGATCATGAATGGGGAAGTAAATTTCGGTATTACTTGAAGTCATAGAGCAAAATCCCGGGAGAAATGTGGTACTTATGCTGCTAATAGAAAGACGGCCAGCCGACGGAATCTAAAATTATAAGGAGCATTTTTCCATCGTTACGTACTGAGGTGAAATTTCGCCGGAGTCGAGTTTGCCTTTTCTCATTTAGATTGGGATATGGGGTTAAATAACTGCCACCTGAACACTGTGGTCCACGTTAAATCACTCCGCTTAAGGTTATTGGTCTTGTGTTGCATTTAGAAATAATTAAATAAAGAAATTAAAGACACAACATGGACAGTATTTCAGATATGCCATTTAATGTACCAAAGCTTATGACCATCTGCTGTACGTCAGGCAGAAAAGCCTAAGTTTAACAGATAAATCACACTATAATTACCCTCAACAGCTGTTTCATTAGAAGTAAACACAATTAAATCTATAATTGCATAATTAAGCTATGTAATAAATGAAAATTAATTTCATGTAAATTAATATAAAGTAGTGATAATTCCAAATCATCAGAGATTAAAATGATTAGGCAATACGCAAGATAGAAACCATTGCTGGTTTAAGTACCAGAGGGGTCCAATGGATCAACTGCAATGTTTAAACAAATTGCGATTTGACGATGTATTTTTCATTGATCTCTTTATTATCGTGGCTTCTATATGATCTTCTATGCATAACGTCTTTATTATATACATATATTTATAAGCTTATATCTATATCTATCTATCTATCTATCTATCTATCTATCTATCTATCTATCTATCTATCTATCTATCTATCTATCTATCTATCTATCTATCTATCTAACTATCTCTTTCTTTCTCTCTCTCTCTCTATATATATATAATATATATATAATATATATATATATACATATATAAAAATATATATATGTGTGTGTGTGCGTATGTGTGTGAGTATATGTATGTATATATAAATGAGTGCATGTGAGCATGTAGGCGTATGAAAGCGTGTGTATGTTTGTATCTGTATTTGCATGTGTGAGATTATGTTTATGTATGTGCATCTATATACGTACATATATATATGTATATCTATATATCCATCTATCTATATATAATATAAATTATATATATATATATAATTTATATTATATATATGTGTATGCATATATCGGTACAGAACGTCGCCTGCAGTAAACAACATGAAGTACGAATACAAGTGAGTTAAATACTCAAACAACGAGAGTAATTTTTGCAAACAGGACAAGTAACAGAAAGAACGGCCATTCAACAGTTGTCGGCTTTCTAATCCTTATTTTGAACATTCAACGTTAATATGAGTCTTCGAAGACAGTTGCTCCCATAAATGCTAAATTAAAATTTTGGATTTCAGGACGGTCAAAGTTGGGAACAGAAACAGGACAGTGGATACATACAAGGGACCCGAACGAAAATAAAAAAATAGAGGGTCGTTAGACTATAACGAGGGGGAAATAGCAAACGCTGGGAGAAATATTTTAATTTTAAAGAGAAAATATTGAAGAGAGAGTTAGAAGACGTCAAGCGCTAGGACTCGTGGAGAAAAATGAAAGACAGTCACGCGAGGAAAAGAAAAATGGGCGATGGACACGTGTAAGCAACAAGAAAGAGAATAAGAGAGAGAGAGGGAGAGAGCGAGATAGAAAACACTGAAGAGGAGAAAAAAGGAGTTAGAGAAGGATAGGGGAGAAAACAGTATAGAGTAGAATCTACAGTATAGAGTAGATATTCATAGTCGGGTACAGTACGTCACCAACTGTAAACAACATGAAACACGACAATAAATGAGTTAAATACGCAAACAATAAATATATTATTTGTATTATTATTTAATTGAACACCACGCATCCGTTTCCAAGTTAGTTTATCTTCACCTTTTTTGATGCGTCTCCACTCTATACTGTTTTCTCCCCCCGTCCTTCTCTAATACTCTTTTTCTCCCCTTCACTGTTTTCTATCTCTCTCTCTTCCCTCTTTCTCTTACTCTCTCTCTCGTTACTCATGTTCCTCCATGTCGTCCTATGGACCAGACGTCTTCTGTCTCTCTCTCTCTCTCTCACTCTCTCTCTTCTATCTTTTCTCTTTTCAAAGAAAATATTTCTCCTAGCTTTCGCTATTTCTCCTCGTTCTGGTCTAACGACACCCCATGTTTGTTTTCGTTCGGTTTCCTTATTTTGCTTCACTGTCTTGTTTTTATATCCAACTTTGACCCACCTGAAATCCAAAATTTTATTTTGGTATTTATGGGAACAACTTTCTTCGAGGACTCATATTGTCATTGAATGCATGAAATGAGGAGTAGATAGACAGCGGACTACTGATGAAGGGTCGTTTTTGTGTTACTTGTACTGTTTTCCATATTTTCTCACGACGTTTGCGTATTTAACTCATTTGTTTTCGTACTTCCATGTGAGTTTATCTATGTATATCAATCTGTCTGTATCTATCGATCTATTTATCAATATATGTATGTATGTGTGTTTGTGTGTATATACACACATATGTATGAGTGTTTATATGTATATATGTTTATACCTATATCTATATGCATAGATATATTTGTGTGTGTGCGTGCATGCCTATATATAGAGATATATAAATCAATAGGAAAATAGATATATAGATGGATAGATAGATAGATAGATAGATAGATAGATAGATAGATAGATAGATAGATAGATAGATAGATAGATAGATAGATAGATAGATAGATAGATATAATAGCGTACATATAAAATTGCGTTTAATGATGTAACGCTATAACGTATAGTAAATAAATCCTGGGTTCGGCGTAGCTATAAAATTCCGACTTCCCCTAAGACTAAAAGAAAAGTTGTGTTGTAGCTGAGAAGCAATGCATAGTTATAAGTGGTTCCTAATTAAGCAGCAGAATATGTATTGGAAACAAAAGCAAGAATAAGCAAGGAAATCATATATTCCATCTTCAGAGAAGAAGAATTCAGGAATTTCCTATATTAACAATATAGCTGTTACCAGTTCCGCCGTTAAAGAATTAGGAATATATTTAGCAAAATATATTAATAGTTACCAGTTTCATCGCCAAAGAGATAGTGAGACAGGTTATGAGTGGAAGGCATGTGAGGAATATATGACGGAATAAAGGATTGATAGAATTATGAACGCATGAAGATATGAACTAACTGGTATGATGATGGCATACATAACACAATAGTTTGACGGATATATGTACACGCACACACGTAAACACACACACAGGCACACATGGCTGTGTGTCTATTCTATTATAATTTTTCTTCTTTCAGAGGTTTCACTACGGCCATGCTGGAGTACCTCCTTGATTTTAGTCAAAGAAATCGACACCAGGACTTATTCATTAGAAGTACTTATTCTTTCAGTCTCTTTTGCGGAACCGCTAACTTACGGGAACATGAACATATCAGCCTTAGTTGCCAAGTGATGGTAGGAGTACAAACACACGCACATCCGTACACACGCCATACACACACCAACACACACACACACACACACACACACACACACATATATATATATATATATATATATATATAACTGATGGGCTTCTTTCAGTTTCGGTCAACATAATCCCCTGTCAAGTCTCTGGCCGGCCTGACGCTATAGTAGAATACACTGAGCGAAGGTACCACGCAGTGGGACTGAACTAGGAACCATGTGGTTAAGAATGTAGCTCCTTACCACACACACAAAAACACACATATAAAGGAATTGGGGATACAGAATAAGTATGGAAGAGGAAGTTCAGTGATAAGTTACGAAGGAGACCATAAGAACGAAGAAGAACACAAACGTCCAGTGTGTGTTGGTAATATGAGAAAGTCAAGGGTGAAGGGGTAAGGTTTGAGGGTTGTAAACAAGACAGAGAAAGCCAATGCAGTAGATAATAGCAGTTTAGCCTATTGATTCCGCCTTGTTATATGGTGGGAATTATTAAGGTAGAGGTTATAAGGAACAGGAATAAAAAGATCAAGGGTTAACTTCAACAGGTTATAATGGAGTCAGCTGTAAAGATATAAAAATATTAAAAGTTTAAGTTCACTGCAAGTAAATGATATATTAAGTTATAACTAGATTCGAATACAGTAAGTTGCATCTTATTAAGTATAAGTGAATTAAAATAGAGCAAATTAATAGATTCTATAAATAAATTAAATAAAGTAAATATATTAATTTAATTTAACTACTGCTTAATATATAGGTAATATATAAATTATAAGCTACGTGAAAAGTGAAAATATAAGTGATTGCTATAGGAATAAAATGTTGTATTGCGGGTTAAAGACAGAAGAACAAAACAGACAAAAGCAAGTGATAAGATAAATATACTAATTTAATTAAAGAGGCCTCTGCCATATATCAACTACGTCTCAGCGAATGTAAATTTTAAGAGTGTTATACAGAGTTATGCCTTCTACAGCATTTAGATTTGTGATAAATTCAAACAGGTATTCAAGAATTTATGAACACAAAGGGAGAACGTTTCATGTTGTTCCTTTAATAATTGAGATGTATGACAGTATGTGTAGAATCTCTCAATCATGATAAACACGGAGCATTTTAGCCTTGGTAAGGAGGATCCCGGTCAGAAATGGACCAAGTTACATCGTATGATATTTTTTGTTACGTTAGCATACGTGTTCTGACAGTGAAGTAGATTTACCGCTTTTCATATTTAAAAGAATTCATATGTGCTGAGTCTCGTTGCTTAAAATTAACAGTTGCTCCAATGCATCACTTTGTAGAGAGTCTCCGTCTATTTAGGATCTAGCAATCATCTATTACCTTAAATGTAATGGGCAATTATCCCTTATTTTGAAGTTAAGATTTTGTTTAGAGTATCATCTATCAAGTGTATTACTATTGGTGTAACTCACAAATCTATTGTGTTTTAAGTTAGGTTCGTATGATCCGTTCGCGTTCAATGCACTATATTCTGTTATCTGCATACCGATCCATTGATGATTGGCTTCTCATTATTATTATTATTATTATTGTTATTATTATTATTATTATTATTATTATTATTATTATTATATTATTATTATCATCATCATCATCATCATCATCATCATCATCATCAGCATCATCATCATCATCGTCGTCATCATCATCATCATCATCATCATTATTATTATTGAGTGAGAGAGCAGCGCATGCCATCAAAGTAACACCGGATTAGTAATATACGAAGCCCAATATACCCATCATGACAACCCGTCTGATAAGGGTGCATCAGGCACGTGCATCATAATCATATGTGCATGGCATGGTGATTCCTTATCATGATAAACAGCACATGATCTTCCGGGTAGGACCCACTTATAATTTTCCTTCAGGTCGAGTAGCCCTTCCCGCTTAAAATGTCCCTGTATAAGGATTGTTTAAGGATATTGAACAAAAACCCATGTTTCCAAATATGAATTAGTAAAACCCCGCAAAATCTCTCTCAGCACATGGCTATAATTCACATATTGTCAGTAACCAAGAGTTAAAGTAAAAAAAACTGACAAAAAAATTACGTTCATAAGATATCTACTAATGTTTACATACAAGTAAGTTACGTAGTTTTTCAGATCCATGTAATCTGTGCTGTTGTTGTTGTGGTTGTTGTTGTTAAGCAACAAGGCTGAATAGGTGATGGTCTAGGGCTTAGGGGCGGAAGACCACAGACCTTGGAAAAAAATCTTTGGTCGTCTTGTTGTAGTTGAGGGCTCTTCGTTGACGCCCGACACCACTGGGAGGTAGTCCTCGAAGTCGCTGGAAATTCCAACACAGAAAACGTTTGGTAACAACATTTCTACAATGTGACTTAATTTCAATACTTGTATATCTTGTGAGTCACAAGACTGTTTCTGTCACCTTTATTACATTTTAGCACTTTGTTAGCAAGTACAAAAGTTACAACTGAAAATAATATTAGTTGGTTAATTATAATATTTTATTCACGATTCATAAATTATACTACTTAGATTTTTTTTTTAATATTTCATACATTAAATACGTTAAATATAATTTCAGAAGTGTCTTTTGTGGTTTCGACATCTCACATTACTTCGTTTTGTGTATGGAAGTCACTGACCGTAGAGAAAATAAGGAAAACAACGCAATGTTCATCCTTTTTTGGAGAGTATCAACATTTGTAACTACAATTTATGTTATTATCAAAATTTCACTAACAGACTTGATCATTAAAGAGCTTACTTCTAATATTAATTACTCGTAAATGATGACATTAATTATTTATGTACGCTCAGGGTTTTATATCCACAGCAGAATGGGATTCTCAAGTTGCTCCTACTGATATCAGAAAAGAAATAGATTGAAATGGTTGATAGAGAGAATTGAAATCACAATAAGCACCCAACTTACTTATAGCTGCGAGGTGCAATTCACAGTGCTCGACTAAAATATTAATATAATGTGTCTAGAGTGGTATAAATTGTGATTAAAATTAATATTATGCGTCTATAGTTTAGTATCATGGGAACAATATCAATATGATTCATGCATATTTTAGTAACATGTGACAAAAAAATTAATATGAAACCTCTATATAATAACATTGTGTGACCAATAGCAATATAATAGCGAGATTGATAGTTCGATTTTTTTGTTATTCTTTTTAGTTAGGTGGGGAATCCATTTGATTAATCATTGTAATGTTTTCTGTATCAATTACTGTTTCATCGGTCAGTTAATCAACATTTTTTAAAACATATTTTAATATTAGAATGAGGGGCAGTGCGCATAACATCTGTAAGCTTTCGAGGTGGTTTAGCTTGGTATGTTCGGTGCATAACTTAGACAAGGATAGTTAAATTCTGTAATCAGTCTTAACACTTTATAACAGAAGAGGAACCAAATGTTTCGTTTAAATATTAGAATGACGCATTGTTGGGTACAAAATATACAAAGGTTTCACGGTATTAGATATTGTTCTCTTAGTAGATAGCCTATCATAGCGGAGATTGTAAGTGATACAGTAAACTAAAGTCTGTAATCTGAAATTTTATATATCAGCAGGAGTTTTATTATCGGATGTAATCTAAAACTTTCGGGATACAAACCTTTATGATCTTTGTTCGGGACACAAACCTTTAAGACTTTGTTCTACAATTATGTGGTTCACTGGTCGGAGACACTGCATGTCCTCTTGTGCAAATCGATACATATCTATAGTCTCAAGTCAACACAATGCTTGTAAATCAAATCGTGTCACCCGAAGATGTCCAGTAGTCTGGCAGTGACACTACAACTTAAATTCAAAGGTATAATTTGCGACACACTGTCAACAATTATTCTACTTTAGATTAAGATTAAAATGCACATACCTTGGAAATGCTTTCTTAATGTCATTTTGATTTAGCCTTAAAGCTAACTCATATTAAAAATAAACAGAGTTATGTTAATTTAATTAACTTAGTATTAACGTGATATGGAAGTCACTGACCGTAGAGAAAATAAGGAAAACAACGGATTGAATGATACCAACGGATAAGGATTGTTTAAGGATATTGAACAAAAACCCATGTTTCCAAATATGAATTAGTAAAACCCCGCAAAATCTCGCGGCTGCTTCGTGGATAGCCGTTGACACCAAATTTTGTTCTTCTCATTCAGATTATATTATTGCGTATCGTATAGGTATAGATATGGAAACAATACAGTTTGGAGAAAAATATCCATTGAATGCGCTTAAGGAACAGAGATAATTTCTTCTTGTGAGAAACAAAGTCAACTTAGAGCCCCGACCGAAATGTAATAAGATCACATCTTCTTCAAACAACAAAGTAATATTTCTGTTGAATGACCCCTTTACTAAGTAACGTAGCTGTAATCCTTGAACATTTCAAAGTTTTAGAAGAATAGACGCAGTAAAACAGTAGCTAAGCATTATATATATGTATAGGTATATACTCTTCCATCAAAATTTACTTTTCTATTTAATAAACAATTCCTCAAATTCACTCAAACAAGCACTCAAATTCACTATCGAAAAGCAAATTGAAAGACAAAACCTTTAAAAGTAACACCCGTGACGTAGTCAATAAATGCATTTTCAATCATTATTAATTACACATATACCTAATTCAAAATAATCCATCCTAATGAATTGAATACAAATCTTTTATAATTTTCTGAACGAGGAATCATTTATTTTAATTAAATTTTACATTCAGTTGCTTTGATGTTTTACAGTAGGCGCCGCGTAAATGTGTGTATGTGTGTGTGTGTGTGTGAGTGTGTGTGTGTGTGTGTGTGTGTGTGTGTGTGTGAGAGAGAGAGAGAGAGAGAGAGAGAGAAAGAATAAGGGGAGCTACTACTTTATACTGCCAGTATTCCGGGTTACACGCTTGTCGATTTATCATAAACGTTGGACAGCTCATCGAACATTAGACATGAAGAAAAACCTGAAGCCTTAGACTCTGCGAAATGAATAATTAGTACTCTGCTATAAGTATATGGAGTTGGCTGTTGTTTTCCTTCAATTTGCATAGAGCAACAAAAAATACACACATGCCCACAGATGCTCACACAAGCAGGCGTACATTCCTTTTCTCTATTGCTTTTTTCTCTATCTTTCCTTCTTTCTCTCTGTCTCTGTCTATCTCTCTCTCCCTCTCACACACACACACACAAGCAGATAAACATGTACTTATATATATATGTGTCTGGGTATTTGCGTAAAGGCATGAGAAAAAACTCAGAGGTCATTCACGCCTTCTCTTTAAAAAGCTTTCATTGAGTTTTCATATAATGTCAATCACTTTTAAAACTAATAACAAAATATAAATCTATCAATCTGTGTAGTTGATATGACAAATTCGCTGCAATTTCGAATGCACATCTTCATTAACTAGTGATGCTCCTATACAATTTTAAGAAGTTTCAAAGACAGGGTACCTTACCTTGACCCCAGCAAGTTTATCAAGGTTAATGAACGTTTCTTTGAAGCTATTATTTATAAAAATAAACCTTCTAATGATATGCTTTATTACACTTCGGTTGGAGTCTTAATTGTCTTTGTTTCTCATAAAAGAACAGGACTAGTTTCTCGCAAGGACATCGGAGGCGCTGGTTGTGCTTTTCAGTATAATGAATACTTAAGAAAACTTGGAACTCAATTTACATGAGTGCATACATACATACATATATGTATATTATGCGTACATATGTATGTATATAATATATATATATATATAATATATATATATATATATATTATACGTATATATATGTATGTATATATATATATATATATATATATATATATATATATATATATATATATAGTGGAGGCACAATGGGCGAGTGGTTAGGGCAGCGGACTCGCGGTTTCGATTCCCAGACCGGGAAAACATCTAAAGCTTCTCGAGGCTTCGGCAGTACGTGGTGGTGACCCCTGTTGTACTCTTTCGCCCCAACTTTTTCTCACTCTTTCTTTCTCTTTCTTGAGTAACGTTGCGAGGGATTGCCGTCCCGTCCAGCTGTGGGCAACACATACGCCACAGAAATCGGCAAACCGGTCCCATGAGCCTGGCTAGGCTTGAAAAGGGCGCATAAAAAAAATAGATAAATTATATATATATATATACAGTATGTATATGTGTATATGTATTTTACTCTCACAGACACACATTATTCACCTATGTATATACCTGATGGTATGCGTGCATACACAGTCGCACGTACACAAACAGGTACATGTCCATGCACTCATTCACCCCCACTATCCACACGCATGTTTTCGCTGGATAAATGTGTGAGTAAGTGTGCGTATGTGTGTGTGCGTGTGGTGTGTACGAATAGGTGCCTTTCAACACCACAATCTATAAAATAAACAAGGCTTATATCGTATAGACAACCTTCTTCCATAAAAATAGCATTAATCATAATTAGCCAAAAGAATGCCAATATTCACCATTTATTCAGCGAGTAATATCATGCTCAGGGCTTTCAAATCCCATTTGCATCCTTTGTCCCATTGACGCACTTTGAGTTGCCTGATCGGTCAACTCGTAAATCCTCGAGTATAATCCGCCTTTTTTCCCAAAAAATTTAAAGGTCGAAATCCCTTGTGCGTACTATATACGAGGTTAAAAATGAAAAATATTTTCTAAGCAATGACAGAGTCTTTATTTGCTGTCCGGCAATGTTTATTCAGACGCATTTTGTGATGTCGGGCGCGAAAATACTTTAAGCTAAGCCTGAAAGCAATGAAGTCATAAAAGAATCATCCATAACTTGCAGTAAGCAACATTTATTAAACGTTATTACTTTTATTATTATTATTTCTTTATTTTCTGCAAACAAACTGTACAAAAAACTATGCGTTTACATTTTGTTAAATATACAATAATAAAATACGCTACCGTATACATTTTTACAAACCAAGGACATTATATAGACCTTCTTGACTCAAGTTAGAGAAGGGATGCGTATTATACACAAGGTTTAAGTTTTTCAGAGATACAGTCCCCGAAAAGTCACCTGCGTATTATACTCAAGGGCGGACTATACTCGACGATTTACGGTACTCCTCTTTCTCTTATCCGATTTTCATTTACATTTCATTGTTTATTCATTCCTTTATGTAATCATAAAATAATACATACATATGTACCTGCATACATAAATCTTAAAATCTATATATGTGTGCGTATTTGTGTGTGTGTGTGTGAGTGTGTGTCAGTGTAATTTCCGTACGTATACGTGCATTAAATATTTATACATGTATATATGTGTATATATATATATATATATATATATATATACATATATATATATATATATATGGATTACTTATCAAAATCGATGGATTACTTATCAAAATATTTCTGTCGTCCGTCTTTAGGTTCTGAGTTCAAAGTCAGCCGAGGTTTATATTGCACTTCGTCTTTTCGAAATCGATGTAATAACTAGCAAACCATTTATCTCCTCCCCCAATACGTGGACATCTGCCCTAGATCATTATTATTATTATATTTTTCCTTCTACAAATTTTCTTCCGTTTCTCGCCGAGTGTTTTCCTTACATCTACAGCAGAGAAGCTCATTGTATGCGTTCCCAGATTACACACGCAAATTCACAGGTTATTATTATTATTATTATTATTATTATTATTATTATTATTATTATTATTATTATTATTATTATTATTATCATTGAGTGAGAGAGCAGTGCATGCCATCAAATTGACACTGGGGTAAAATGTACAAAGCCCAGTATACCCATCATGACTACGGATACGGGACACCAGACCCATGCATTGCAACCATATGTGCAAAACATGATGATCTCATATCAAAATAAACAGCGCATGACTTTATTCTGGTTGAGTAAGCACATCCCGGTCAAAATGTCCCTGAATAAGGATGTTGAACGAACTACCCATGATTCCAAATGTGAAATACCCAAACTTCTAATAATTCCTCTTAACACATGGCTATGATGCTCCCCCACAACTTCTACTCATAATCAGAGATGCACATATCGTCAGCCACTAAGGGACATGGTCAACTGGTAAAGGTCAAACAATTTCCAATCAGTTAAGGCCAGAAGCCATGAGAGCCACTGCCTGGTACTGCATCAGGACATTCGATCATTGTTGTTATTATTATTATTATTATTATTATTATTATTATTATTATTATTATTATTATTACTATTATTATTATTATTATTATTATTATTGTTATTATTATTATTTTTATCATTATTATCATTATTATTATTATTATTATTATTATTATTATTATTATTATTATTGTTATTATTATTATTATCATTATTATCATTATTATTATTATTATTATTATTATTATTATTATTATTATTATATTATTATTATTATTATTATTATTGTTATTATTATTATTATTACTATTATTATTATTATTATTATTATTATTATTATTATTATTGTTATTATTATTATTATTATTATTATTATTCAGGTTGCGAGGTGGCAGAATTGTTGGCATACTGGACAAAATGCTCAGTGGCATTTCATCCGTCTGTAAGTTCTGAGTTCCCGTTCCACCTAGATCGATTTTGCATTTCATCCATTAGGGGTCAGGAAAATAAGTTCCAGTTGAACAATTTGTCGATGTAATCAACTTATCTCTCATCCGAAATTGCTGGTGAGGTGCCAAAATTTTCATCATTATTATTATTAAGGCGGCGAACTGGGAAAATATTTGGCACGCTGGGCAAGGTACTTAGAAGTATTTTTCCGACTTAGTGTTCTAGACCAAATGCCGATGCTGCAGACTTTATTTTTTCCTTCATTCGGTGTCGAACAATTAAATACTATTTGTGTAAATTCAATCATCCTACCCCTCCACTCCTAAACACAAGGATTTGTGCCTATAGTAGCAAAAAGTACAAGTTTCAAATTTTAGCACAAGGCCAGCTATTTCGAGGATGAGCTTTAATCGATTACATCGACCACAGTACTCTAGTGGTAATTATTTCATAGACACCGAAAGGATTAAAAGCAAAGTTTATCTCGATTAAATTTGAACTCAGAACCTAAATACGGACGAAATGCCGCTAAGCATTTTACCCGGTGTGCTAACGATTCTGCCACCTCTTCACCTTAATAGGAAACATTATTATCATCATTGTGTAGCTGCAACTCAAAATACAACAAAATAAAGATATATTGGGATGATGATAACATTTAGCAACCTTTTGTGTTGAAAGACTGTAATAGAAAATATATCTGTAATATATCTCTTGTTTGTTTTAAAAGTATATTGTGTTAATCTTGAGTGAGTCTCCTTCAAGATCACAAGCCGTCATGCTTTCTAAGGAATCGGGAACCAATCTTATAGAACAGTCGGATATGAGGTCACCAGGTCAATTTCAAAAACCTAATGTAAAATTTGCTAGCCATTTCCAGACGTTGAAATTATTAAACGAATATATTACGATTTTCCATTCTTCATAATTTCCGCTTTCTAATTCCCTATAAGGTTATCCCTAAACAAAGGTGTACTTTAATCGTAAGGTTTAGATGGATGAGCATATGTTTCTCACAGATATTTTTGAAACCGGTGAATGTACCGTAACAAGTGTTGAGGGTATGTAATCATATTACAAACACGTTATGCTTGGAAAAAATGAAAGCTTCCCGCTACAGAGTGTTATTTAAACAGTTAAAAACTAACGCATGAAAAGGAATAAAAAACACTGAAGACATTATTTAATTACATAGAAACCTAAAAGCAGAAAGAATATGTCAACTGTGTTTTGAAATAAGTTTTCGTTACATTTTTTCCCCTTACACAATGTATATTATTTCACATGCATTAATATTATTCAGATATTTTTGAAATATTTTAGATTGAAAGAAGACATAGACAGTACAAGAAGTAATAAATATATAAATTACGATAACTGTAACATATTCTCACCTATTTCGCCAATTAAATTAAAAAATTGCTTACCAACAGAAATTGAAACCACGACGCAGAAACGAATGTTGGATGTTTACATTTGGGTTAACGGAGTCGTATAGACATAGAGCACATATCTTTTCACATTCACTCCTCCCTCTCCCCACTCTATGTATTCATGCAAGTATTTATATATATGTGTGTGTGTTTTCTTGTAGGCCTGTACGTTAATGCAGATATACGTGCGTGTTACACACACACTAACACATACAAACACATACACACACACATGTATATATATATATATATAATATATATATATATATATATATATATATAATATATATATATATATATATATATATATTATATATATATATGTATAAACACATTCGAACAAGTATATTCGGACACACAGACATATGCATGTATGTACTTGTGTGTGTATACACTCTGCTTAATTCAAAAAAATCTTATTGTGAATAAAATAATTCAAGTGATCAATATAAAAATGAACATAAAGAGAATAATAGGTGAACACTTATTAAGACTGTGGGTCGATATTTAAGGTGGGATATAGTCCGTATTGAAGTGGAAATGTGAATTGAACTAAAACGTAAATGCTTGCTATTGTTTCAACATACAAGAAAGAATCCTACGCATACATATACACAAAAAATGTGCATATTTATTCATATACATGTACAGATACATAGTTCTGTATACATGAATATATTTTAATATATATATACATACATATATATATATGTATGTATATATATATATATATATATATATATATAATATATATATATATATATAATATATATATATATATATAATATATATATATATATGTATGTATATATATATATATATATATTGTTGCATGCATTAATGATATCTTTATACACATAGCATATAATTTGTGATATGTATGTGAATTATATATAAGTATATATATTATATTAATACATATTTATATATTTATATATGTATATATATATATACACGCTCAATCACACACATACACACACAAACACACACACGCACACACGCACACATATATATGCACATTCGTATATATATATGCGCGCACACACGTATATAAATATACACACACACACACACACACACATATATATATATATATATATTTAAACGTGTATGTATATATATTTAAAATATAAAATAGTCGATATATATATACCTATCCATATACTATATATAATTGAGTGTATTTACGTGTACCTATGCATAAATATATATCTAGACGCATGTACATATACCGATAGGTACATTGCTGTGGATGTATAAGCATGCTTTACAACTTCTTGCATTTGCATGTAGTTTTATATATAGTTTTATTATTCGATTTTTAAAGATTTTGTTGTTATTTGTTTAGCGTAAACATAAGTAAGTTCATTTTCTGTTCCATTGTCTTAAAACAATAAAAGTACAATCACACGGAAATGTATTCCTATGAAAAACGCAATGATGGTGAATGAACGGACCGGTAAAATTTAGTTGTATATTTTTTCTTTACCATCACTTTGTGAATGTGAGAGTAAACATACGTACATATGCATGTATCTATGAATAACCGTGAGGGTGTGAACATGAATGCGTGCAGGTGTAGTGAGTACTTGACGTAATGTGTAGACAGTCATATTATATACATACATAGACACATACACGAACGCGTACGTACATGTATCCATATAGCTGTGTGTTTATGTATGTGTATTTATATATATATATATATATATATATATATATAATATATATATATATATATATATATATATATGAATATATATGTTCACGCACACACACACGCGCATAAATTTATATATAGATGTAGATATGCATATACATACATACATACATATATATATATACCTATAGAGATTATATACTTTTATGTGTATATATATATGTATGTATATATATATATATATACTTATATGAATGCATGCATTTATACATATATATATATATAAATATGTATATATGTATATATATATATGTGTATATATATATATATATATATATATATATATATATATATATATATATATATATATATATATATATACGTACGTGTTAAACATTATATGTATACAAGTACAAGGTTTGGGTTTTATGTTGTTAGCGGAGTTGTGCGTGTCTATGTGCGAACAAGTTACGACTGTAAAGCAATGTTTTTTTTTTTGCTTTTTGTATGTATGCATGTATGTATGAATGTATGTATGTATGTTTTTTTTTCTTTCTATATTTTACATTATTTTAACTTTACTGAGGGAGAGTAAAATTTATGTTATATCTATTGATTCTTGTCAATAGGCTATAAAACTTATAAAACTCTATAGAAAACCGTTTCATGCTCAGCGTTTGGCAAAGTCACTTTCAGACACATGGTAACACGCTCAATGAAGCGTTTTAATGTCCAGCTTCTTTCTGCTTCACTAATCAATGTCTTTGATGCTGCATTTTTACTTTCATTTCAGAAGCAATAAAGCAATATAAAATAACATTGTGAGAACAACTTATATTTTTTTTGTTCTTGCTCTAGCAGCTTTTGTTGTTGTTATGGCTGATTTTTTTTTTTGCGGAGATGGAGGAGGTTGTTTCAGTTTTTTCTGTTGTTTTGTTGTTTTTTCTCTTCTTTTTTTTTTCATTTACATATTCACTAAGTTTCTATTGATCACTAAATGGTGTATAGTAATTTCTCCGCCATATTCCAGTGAAACTGTGCCCTGAGATGCTGCAACGTATTTTTAGTGCATTCACTATTGTGATCAGCGGCGTAGCAATTATTATTATTATTATTATTATTATTATTATTATTATTATTATTATTGTTATTATTATTATTATTATTATTATTATTATTATTATTATTATTATTATTATTATTATTATTATATTATTATTATTATAAGTATATCTATTATTATTGCTAATAATTTTATTATTTTTATTATTACTTTGATCCGTTTCTATTTTCATTAAGCAGACATACGATCCTAACGGTGATTACTGTCGATCACTTCCCCAAATTTATCACCCTACCCACGTTCTTTAACATCATCATAATCATCATCATCATCATCGTCATAATCATTTGCTCTTCCACCATCATGAGCATTATAGCTTCATCATTTTCGTCGCAGACGCCATTATCAGTGTAATGTGTATCAGCCTGATATATATATATATATATATATATATATATATATATATATATATATCATATGTAGTTCTCTGCTCCTCAGAATCGTCCACAATGTATTAATAGTAATGATTCTGAAAACAAAGAACCGCAGTAACTAAACTTGCGGTTCCAGTCACGTGTGCATTATTTTTTACTGTAACAAATATCATTATCGGCAACTCTATAATCAAGAATATCTGTAACACAGACTATCGCAACACCATTTATCCTGACCTACTCAAATACACAACTTATGCAACCACTCTTTACATAATCAACACGTAACACATTGAATTTTCTCTGGCTACCATAACAGACTCGCCTTGAAATCATACGGAAATCGAGCATTAATGGATTTTGGTATTAGCTAATCATAGTACACCCTACGACTTTATTATCAGCAGTGGCGTACTAAACGATATTACAATCTTTTTGTGAGATCTACTGGTGTAACATTTAATAAAAAAATAGGCTTTCAATCTATAGACAAGGACACCACCAAGCCCTTATGCTGTACAGGGTTTGAAGTTATTCAGCCATGAGCATCACGTATGTTAGGTATGTTTTATCTTTAGGATAGCTTTGCAATATGGTACTCTTTGGAGAAGACTGTACAAATGCTGGTTTGAAAAATGAGGCCGGTCTCTTCAACCCTTCCAGCAAATCTGAACTGAATACGTCAACGGCACGTTCTAAGTATAATGTGGTGAAGCGAATAGATCTTGAATTAGCATTAATATTTATCCACATTCAAATGTTAAATATCGGTAGAGTTCTGTAAGAAAATTCCATACAAGTTGTTTCAATGACTACTCTTTCAATAATTCAGTTCCCGTTTGCAGTAAATCAAGATCAATTACTCCATCAAACTCTGCAGGATACACTAGACACGTATATTATTAAATATTGTATAATCTAGCCCTAGGTTAATAATTTTCTTACACAACTATTTTCAATGCCATTCTAGCTATAACTATTCTGATATGTACCCAAACTGTGTACTCTCTCTTTTACTCTTTTACTTGTTTCAGTCATGTGACTGCGGCCATGCTGGAGTACCGCCTTTATTCGAGCAACTCGACCCCGGGACTTATTCTTTTGTAAGCCCAGTACTTATTCTATCGGTCTCTTTTGCTGAACCCCTAAGTAACGAGGACATAAACACACCAGCATCGGTTGTCAAGCAATGCTTGTGGGACAAACGCAGACACACAAACACACACACGCATATATATATCTATATATATGACGGGCTTCTTTCAGTTTCCGTCTACCAAATCCACTCACAAGGCTTTGGTCGGACCGAGGCTATAGTATAAGACACCTGCCCAATGTGCCACGCAGTGGGACTGAACCCGAAACCATGTGGTTGGTAAACAAGCTCTTGGACGGTTCAACGTATACCTCTGTACCTATGCTACATATCTATTTGAATATAGTGATATTAGATATTGTTTATATGAAAGTACGTTCTACTCTGTTATTTAGAGATATTTTGACTACTGACAGAACGCAAAGTTAAGGATAAAAATTAGGTGATGATTTCACGTCACCTGGTCATTTGCAATACATATTTATCCTGGAAGCAATGAGGAGGCTGTACGTGATCTATCAATACCTAACAATACAGCAGGATTCCTTAGATAACATGCAAACAACTTTCAAAAGAAGGATGGTCATAGATAACGATGTTTAATCAGGTATAAACACCTGTACGAAAAAAGTCGTTTGTAACTAGATCCAGATTTAACTGCTAATCTCGGATAAAAATCATCTGCATTGCATTGAGTATATATGATTCCCGTTATTTCAGTCCATACAAAAAAAAAAGAAAGAAAAAATAAAGAAAAAGAAAGGAAGGAAATGTTTTTGCCCGTCAATATGTTTATGAACTAACATATTTATTAAATTCACGCAAAATAATAATCATATAGTTTAAATGTCTTAAAGGAATAAATCCTTAAAATCATTGACAGGTAAAATTATAAGATTTGATATCTTGGACATCTTTTGGTAATCCTGTGTGTTTTAATTCCAGATTACGCGAGATTAGGTAGACTAACGTTTGAAATATTACAAATGTTACCATTCTCTGGTTTTATCTATGTAGTACTAGATTGTTTGATGTGTCCATTTCCAAAAGATATTAGAGTGCAATAGGTGGTATATATGACCGCTGTTTCTTTCAGGCCAGTTAATCACATGAAAACTTCTTTGTGGTATCGTGATTGTATGTGCCGTTTTCTCTAAGATATGCAATTCGTTAAAGAGGGAAAGACTAATATCACCGGTTCAAAATATGTTGGCGAAAGCGGGGAGATAATCTTTAGTAAAAATTAAGAAATAAATATCTCATGTTTTGGTGTTACTAAAGTAAATATTTGACCAACCTGGACTATTAACAGCCAACTTTATAGTTTCATTGCATTCTTGCTAATACGATGTTAGACTTTGTGAAGATTCTTCACTTGGCAAGATGTGAAAATGAATTTGGCAAAAATATTATATTGCTATTAGAATGGTCCTTGCCATCAGCGTTATTTGCATATATAGAAGACATTTTTTCAGTCATCTAATGGTATAATTCTGGTATTATATACTTTTTATTTCTATTATTGCAACTGTTCGTGTTTTCTACGATTTTACTCAATCATATGAACTACCAGTAGTTACTCTGGTATTTCTTTTATTGATTTCTATTAAATTAATGGCGATATTCAAGATTGGAGTAAAGAGAATACGAAATAAATAGTTCAGATATTACAAGACATGTTTGGAAGACGTTCCGATTTACACCAATATGCACAAATGTATACGTTATAGAAAATGGGAAAGAAACTCTCAACAGAACTGAATAGCACACGGTCTTCAGAGAAGACACCTGCATTATGCATGCGTTTCGGTCTTTAATGTCTAAGGGGGCTGGATCTCATCCACGTCATTTTGCAGATACTTTTTTAGCCCCTTGGCTACCAGAGAGGTGTGCATTTAAACGATACGGAGATTTCATCTAATTGGGAATCCTCTGCGTTGACTTGGATTTCAATTTTATACTTAAAGAACAGATATCGTTGATTCTCAATGCTATCATAATGACACAGTCAGACTTTCCTTATCGTTTCAATACAAAATATCGCCTTCAAACTATCTTTCCTCGGCTAAATTCGGCAAAAAACATCTCTCCGCTGTTTCTCATATTGCCTTTAGGAGTTCGGTTTTGTTTTTCCCAGAGACTGAGACTTGTTTCATGTGATCGTAAGCAGATATTCTCAGACTCTTCTCTGACTTCAGCCTCTGTAGTGAAAAACTTGATCAAGGAGATTGCTTCCCTCAGGCAGACTGGCGTACGCTTGGGTCTTGCGCATGTGTACTTCCATTCTAATTTGAAACGGCATGGTCACTTCAATCAAAATCAGAACGATATCCGACTTCAAGTCAATCTTTATGATAATATTTGCTTAACTTATAGTTAGGGTGAAGAAAAATTACTCTATCCACTGAGAGATAAATATCACTTAGTGTACACAATTTTAAAACAAAGTTATTAAAATGTGCATGTTGCAGATATACAGTAATATGCCAGATTTATACAACATGCCATGTGTTTCCAAGTACACATTCAGGTTCAGTGGATACCACTACATAAATTTGGAAACAAAAATGCTGCTCTGTGAGAAAACATAACAAATAGGAAGAGAAATATGAAGTAGGTTGATAAAAAACGTGAATCGTGAAGAAGGTACAGAAAAAAAAATTATTCTTCTCTTTTGTGTGTAGAAACCATAATCATGTATTTGATCCAATTCCAAGAAGCATGGATTTCTTCACGGTTCTCCACTTAATTGTATGTGGTGTGCTGTTGGTGGAGAGATCCCATACAAGGCTAAATAACGCGGTGTCGTTATCTTATCAATGTGGGGAAAGTGGACTAATGCTTTGCAAAACATCTTTTAAAAATGTTTTCATGTATGAGATCTGAAGACCAACAGCAAACCACAACGATCAAGTGGAGAACCTCGGATATGCAAGTTGTGCGTCGTAGAAAGAGTGCGAAATCATCTTAGAAGAATGAAACTCCTTACTTATGCACAGACTTGTGCATAAGTATATATACATGCATATATATATATATTATATATATATATATATATATACATATATATATATATATATATATATATATATATATATATATATAATATATATATATAGATAGATAAATAGATAGATAGATAATAGATAGATAGAAAAATAGATAGATATAGATATGTGTGCGTGTGTGTATATATTTACATGCACAAACACATGTTCACTTACACACGCACGCACACATGTACATGTATATATATATGCACACACACATGTTGATCTCATAGGAAAATTAACAACGGATGGCTTTGCAGATGGGGCCATATTAGAATTTTTTTAGGTCGAGTAGCTCATCACGCACAAAAGGTCCCTGTACAAGGGTTGTTTAAGTATGTTGAAAGAAACACCCATTATTCCAGAGGTGAATTATCCAAACGCCAAAGAATTCCTCAAACATATGGCTATGATGTTCACCCACTACGTCTGGTCGTGATCACAGATGCACATATCGTCAGCCACTAGGAGACATCCCATCTGGTTATGGTAGAACACTTATTAGTTAAGATATTATTATTATTATTATTATTATTATTATTATTATTATTATTATTATTATTATTATTATATAAATATACACTTATCTATGTATGTATGTATGTACAAATACAGAGATACAGTTCTATATTTAAGAGATGAGGAATTATGTACATTATTTATTTACATTATTTACAAATGACGGATATTTGTCCTTATTTTGTTTCGGCTGATATACCCTCCAGACTTCATCAGATGTCTTAGGGAAATTTCAACCCTGGGTTCTCATTTCCTGAGTTTTTTTCGATGTTGTTGTTGTTGTTGTTGTTATTATTATTATTATTATTATTATTATTATTATTATTATATTATTATTATTATTATTATTATTATTACTATTATTATTCCTATTATTATTCAGGTCACTGCCTGGAATGAAACTCGGAATCTTGCCGTTAGCAGCCCGCGCTCTCAACCACTACACCACATGGAATCGCAGTCGAAAACAACGAAGCCTAGTTTACTTTGTCAGAACAATGAATCTTAGTCTCTGTTTATCGAGCACATCTTATCTAGCTTCAGGGATGTTAAGCTCCAATATGTATCAGGGACACCATATTAATCTTGAGAAATATCCTTCTACTTTACCCTTAATCAGCAGAATAGGCAAGCTTGCGGAAGCAGAAGGCATTCCAGTCAGAGTAGACAGGTAGAAAAAACAGCCTTTCTATTGCTGTGCGTTTGTGAATGGATTTAGCTTATAGGACTCAAAACATATCTCCGTAGTCAGCTTAAAATATCGCTTCCCTGCCTGCCTGGCAGATACAGACACAGGTTTCCATTTAGGTGTGCACCTGATACCTGTACACATTTGGTTGTTTTTTTTTTTGGCGCTGGAGTAATATAAGATGCTGAAGAATATCAGTCTACGTGATAAAAGCTTTAGGGTATGCTAAAGATATATATTTTACGAGACCGATTCTCAATAATGGTAAATTCTAGCACTTGAGCACTTCAGAATTCGAGTTACAATTTGCTTTCCTTTCTAATTGGTTGAGGAATATATTATATTTGCTTTATTTTGCCATGCACCGATTTTTTTTATATGCCTCGGCAATGACCACTCGCATGTAATATTCGAATTGTTTAGCCTCTCCCGTCAGCACTTGTAAAATATGTCTACAATTCAAAACATAACCATTCTGTTTTATGCCTAGGCTGAACTATTCATTTTATAATTTCACTATATTTGTGTATTATTCCGAGACAGTGTGTAGAGCGATGTGAATATATTCTATATTAATGACTCTTAGCAAAAGAGAATTGGAGATATCACTGATGTGAAATTTATGTCTGTGTGGGTGTTGTGGTTGATAATAATTAGGTTGTTGATACATAAAATGATGTATACGTCAGACTCAACAAATACTGAAATTGAAAGAATGTGGATCAAATGAAACTCCTGAGACGTATTATGCTGGCATCATTTAACGTGAAGACAGCAATCTAAGAGAGACGAGAGATATAGGTCTTATAATTTGTGTGCCAGAACCGATATCGAAGGACATATGTGACAAAGTCCATAGAAAAAGGTTTTATTTTTTCAGAACAGAAAATAGTGAGAGAATTTCAAGCAGTGAAGGCTGCAATTAATAATGGGTGTGTCCAGCTTGGGACTTTACAGATGATTGTCGTTAAACAATAGTCTGAAAGATTAGTCAGCTTTTCTTCAGCGATACAGTGAATATTTTAACATACAGAAACAGGAAAAAAGAGGGGAGAGACAGAAAGAGAGAGAGTTTTGTGAGGATGGGATCGAATACAAGATTTAAAGCAAATATTAGTGATGGAAGCGGAAGGAATGACGTACTCATTGGTTTGATATGACTGGAGTAGCTTCACGCGTGGCATTTGTGTGTTCATGGAGGTGAGCCTAGCTGGTAAAAGAAAAGCGTATACTTTCGTTTGTGATTTATCTAACATAAGCAATATTTGGTGTGAGGCAAAATGTTTACAAAGCGTGAAACATTATTAGGAAGTGTACAGAATAAACAAACATTATGATTAAAGAATGTACATACTTTGGGAATCGGAACACCTTTCAGATGATTGTCTTCTACTAGTTATTGCGCTGAGTAGAATTGTGTTATTTTGTCGAACGTTTATACACCGCCATTGTTATTACGAAATTTTGGTGTATATTCATAACTGAACTAACTTTAAGACTTGTAGGCTTCTCTGAGGTAATGTGCATCTGCCTCCAAGAATAGTCAGCAACAGCTGTCTGAACTACAACAATTCAGCTGATCTATGATATCATGGCTTTAGTGAAATGGGAGACACTGCATATTAAGTAGATGTATTTTATGTAGTGACGCTGATCCAGCAGTCTAGTAGACAAAAATCTTTATATAGAGGGATGGTTTCACCGAGTACGTGTATAGGCAGAAAATGCATGTGTAGGTGGAGGGAAATATATGGCGTAGAGTTGCGGAGAGCGATAGAATTCTATAATTAGCTTCTCATATGGTCATCAGTATTTGATGTATGTGACAGCCAAAGATAAAAAAGAAGAAACAAACGTACATTGAGTTCACCGGTGAAGGGTAAAATTAAATTGTGGTATTCCATGAAAATTATGTCTTCAATGAAATAGATATTTTCTGAAAAAGAATTTCGCGAAGAATCATTTATGATTTAAGGTGTTCAGTGATCGGAGAAGAAACCTATGTCTTTTGTAGAACCAGAGGATGAGATTTTCGGCCAAAATAACCGGAAGACTTTTCTTCCTTTGGATTATTATTCAAATGAGAGAGGCAGTGAATTGGAAAGGAAAATTAATATATGCATAGACACAGCTATTTATAATGAAAGTTGAGGGTAGAATCTAATTATATTTTCATTTGTGAATAAAAATAGAGGCAAATTGTCGGAAAAAATGTGTAACTAACTCGGAAACGGCAGTTTATCAGAGACTCAAGTCAGTGTGTATTGAAGGCATTTAAAAGCCCTTATGCCAGGAGTGAATAACTAACTTGAATGCTAGTTGATGTTTTAAACTTTATATTCCTATTAATTTCGACTAAGAAAAATCAAATCCGTAGCTCCATATCCGTATATTCATATACGAGGGAAACTTCAAATGTTTATGTTCTATTCAACTAATCTTGATACATAAGCAAATTTTAACTATCAAAATTATATATATCTAACGAGAAATCTATATTTGTATTTTATATTCAGACTAATGTAACATAAGACACGCCGAAAGCCTGCAAAAGGTTTAAATATAATATACATTACATCAGAATCATCATTGATTTACGAAAGTAATACGGCTGGGAATAGAAACAAACACAGCCACAACTTTCCAGTAGCATTGGAACATTACTAAGGCTCAAAGTCGATACAAAAATTATATATATGAAATCATGTAAGACTGTGTAGTGTTTGCGCAAATTTAACTATATATACATATATGAACGCAGATATGTATAATATATATATATATATATGTATATACATATATATAATATATTATATTATACATATATTATGCTATATTATATAAACGCATACACACACACATACACACACATATATATCTTGAAAACCAAATATACAATTACGTTGAATATATTGATTCCAGAACAGTTGGCGTCTATCTGAAACAATGCAATATTCTAAAGAGAAAAAATAATAAATGGGAAAAGATTGTCCAACTTGAAACGAAGAATACATGGCATAAATATGCGGTAAAGATATTCTTCATGTACTGAACCTAAAAACTAATGACAAAGTGTAGGGAGAATTGACCTTACGAAGAAAGAATCTTAAATATAAATTAGAAACATATCTACATATGAAAACCATAAAGAAAATTATTGCTTCACAAAAATAGTCTAATGGAATAAAGTATAAAATATTCATAATAATATGGAATCTGCTTTTGTGTTCAAGCCCAAAGATATTTGTTTTACCAATTCCATCAGTCACGCCATCATATTTCATGTTTTATATGTCTCCCTATTTCTTCCCCTCGAACATTTTATTTGAGGAGTAATCAATATACATACATATATTTGTCTGTTGCCCTTACTCTTCCTCCGTAGCTTTCTCGTAATACATACATATAATAACTACAACTCTACTACTAACAACAGCCACAACAACAACAATAATGATAATAAAAATAATGGTAATGAGAATATATAAACACATTATACACACAGTCACACACACATATGCATATATATATATATATATATAGAGAGAGAGAGAGAGAGAGAGAGAGGCATGTATGTTTATAGAGGTATATAGATATAAGTATATACACATTTCTCATAAAATCAGATTAGAATTATGAAAGTAACTTTTAGTTTTTTTTTTCTCTCTTGTTATTGTTGTTATATCTCGCTTTGTTCGTGTTTCTATTGCGACATTTTTATTTCTTTCTTTCCTACTTTCCTTCCTCCGTTCATTCTTTCTTTTATTATTTCCTTCTTTCTTAAAACAGTATTATTACATTTGAGATTCATTTTATAATGTCGCAATTATTGAACGGTACATATAGTAAAAACCTTTCATGTTCGGAAATGCAATTCTTATACATACATAACACATATATATGTGTGTGTGTATGTGTGCGTGTGAGTTTATACATACGTACATAGTATATATTTATGCAAATATGTATACACACATTCATATACAGGTTTAAACCCGCATCAACTACACACAGATACATAAATAAATATGCTCTCACATGGAACGATCTTAAATACTCACTTTAATACACATACATATAAATATGTATGAATGTATATATGTATATATATATATATAAATACACACACATATATATATATATATATATATATATATATATATACATATACATACATATATATATGGATATACATGCATATATATATATATGCATATACATAAAATTCTAATAAATATATAAGTACATATATATACATATATATGTATGTATGTATGTATGTATTTATATCAGTGTTACATCGTAAATGAAAACTAGATATTATGTCGAGCGGAGAGACAATAACGACCACCGACAAAGAAGATCTAATAAATATTGTGACCCACCCCGCTCCAGAAGAAAACGAATATCAACTAACTGAATTTCTTAGACAAATGTTATTAGTAAATAGGTGCGACATTTCAATATGTGATGCACAAATACACCACAATTCAAATTCAAATGTAACAACCCTAATGTATAATATTAAGGTATATATTTATCTAAGGCTTCTGAAAATGGAGCTAAATATTTTTCAGTTATTGTCATATATCTTGTCGAAACTTAATCGGTTTCTTATCTTTTCTTGTCTTTTCCCTTTTTAAACATATTTCTCCTGCAGGTACCATGTACATACATACATATATATGTGTGTGTGTATATATATATATAAATACACATACATGCATGCAGGAATACACACACACACACACACATATATAATATACATGTATAATGTATATTTACGTATCTGAATGTATATATGCATATATATATATAGTAGTGACTGTATATAGTGACTATATGAGTCGCTATGTGGTAAGTAGCACATGGTTCTTGGTTCAGTCCCATTGCATGGCAGCCTAAAAAACTGTCTTCTACTATTGCCTCTAACCAGCAAATCGTTGAGTGGGCGGAAACTGAAATAAGCCCGTCGTATATATATATATACACATACATATGTGTGTATGTCTGTCTGTGTATGTATGTATGTTTGTATGTGTGTGTTTGTTCCCCAACATCGCTTGCCAACCGATGGAATAAATACTTGGCTTACAAAGAATAAGTCATGGGGTCGATTTGTTCAAGTAAAAGCAGTGCTCCTGCATGGCTGCAGTCAAAGAATAAAAGACAATATATATATATATATATATATATATATATATATATATATGTATATATACATGCATATACACTATATATATATATATATATATATATTATATATATATATATATATATATATATGTATATATATATAATATATATATATATATATCTGTGTGTGCATTTGGGAAAGTGTCTGGCAAACGGTCCCATGGAGCTCTCTGTAGAAGTTTGTTCAGATCTTTTTCAGTTTAAGTAAATATTATATTAATAGAACATTATTCTACCTTTGGTATTTGAGTATTATACTTCCATCTTGTTATGCATCTAGGAGCTTACTTCTACATGCGGATATATATCCATATATTATTGACATATATATATATATATATATATATATATATATACAATTTGCATGCATATATTTATACATATATATATATATGCATATATACATGTATGTACATATGATAAACCCCCATCACATTTATGTATATGTGTGTGTTTGTTTTAATTGTGTGTAATACACTGCATAGACAACAAAAGAAATACTTTATTGTGATATTTCAAGTCTGCTTTTATTGCGAGCGTTTTAATGTGCCTCTCTTTTTTCTTTTCTTTTTCTCTTTTTTTTTCTGTTTTCACCATAAGAAATAACATGAAGTAATAGAACAAAGCAAAAAATATTGACGTCATTTTAATAGTAATTATATGGCTGCAGAATGAAACACTTTTACTGACACGTATTCCTTTTTTATATTTGTTTTTCTTCATATTTTAATAATTCATAATCATATCCCTTTACACGTTACTTACTACATATATAAATTGAAAGTTGGGTAGATACCTTAAACAAACTTTTTCAATATGAAAGCTAATTTCTTTTTTATTGTTTGGTCCAGATGAATACTATTGTTCTGTTGGTGGTGATAATGTTGAATTTCCTAAACCATTTTAGTCGAGTTGAGCAAAGGTCTTCCAGCCGTGACTATCTAGTCTCTTTGAATGTCATAGTATCTGTATTTTCCCATGTAGTCTTCTATTTTGATAGGAAGGAGTTTAAATCAACGTAGTTTAGGCTGGTATTTAAGTACCATTCGAGCGAATATTTAGCTTACTTTCGCCTTACTGTTGTTAACAAAACTCTTCTTCGTCGGTGAGCTTGTGAATCAGTGTTCATCCCATTTCCTTCCTGAAATCTATAAAAATGTATGAAAACAATTTATCAATATATACGAAAGCAAATTTAAATGTTCTTGAAAGATGCTGTTGTAATAATTTTGTCTCATTCCATGAAGCCGATAATTTATGAAATGCTTACTAATAATGACGCTGAGACAGATGTGGCTGTTCTTTCTAGCACATTCTGCAATCGATTAAAGTCTCTGTCATTTCCCCTGATATTTATATACATTTATATCTTAACTTTGACAAATTCAGTGTTAGACGATATATTATAAGATATTTAAGCGATAAATTTGGCCTATATTGTGAACAAAGGTAGTTTTCACACTTATTCTTCTCTCCTCGATGTAAGTTGAAGCTTGACACGGGATATTCGAAATAAAACTGTGCAGAGAAATTGGTAATCTTACGTAAGTTAGTGGACGATAACGAATAACTGCGACGAAATGCTTCACAACATTGACATTCATGTTTGTCATTTCTGTATTGAAATCCTGTTTTACGCACCCCATTGCGACACAGATCATACACATTACACCTAGGCACCCACAAATTTATTAATTGACTTAAAATATGACCGCTTTCGTATCAGTAATGTGTTCGTTACCTGAACATCATCAAAATGGTTATGTTTCAGAAATTAAAGAATTATACTACTTATATAGATTCGGCCGGTGAATGGTTGGAAAAAGGTATGAATAGGTAATGGTAGGAGGAAAGTGCCATGGTGCTGGAAGAAGAAGAGGCAAAGTGACGGGACAAAAAGGAAAACTAGGAGGGTGAGAAATCTGTTTGAAAATGTTGCAGTGAAAGTGTTGAAAATGCTGAAGGTGTGAAAGCGAAGGAGGGAGACCAATCGCTAGTGTAAGGTAAGGGAGGAACGCTTTTTTTATTCATCATCCATATAGAGAAATTATAGGAGAGAGAGACACACGAAAATAATACTGAATGTTTGAGAAGGTAGAGAAGAGGAGGAACAACTTGTATTTTTATTAGTGTGAGTGCGAAGAGATGTGAAAAGGGAGGGAACTGCTATTTGGGAGGAGACCAAGAGCAATATTTTGATATATATATATATATACATACGTATATTACAAAAGAAAATTAGAATATGTGTTAAGAGTGACTACTGAAGAAAACCTAAAATGTGAATCATCCCATATACAGCGTAATTTACAAGATATTATCTGCTAGAACTGCATAAGTCTTATTGATGGTTTTGTTGTTGCTGGTAGTGATGTTAATATTAAGAACTAAATACACGTTTACAGACAAATGTCTAAGTAATGATTTAAGAATTATGTATATAGATATGTAGGTTTAAAACACTATAGACGAATGTTTAGAAATTTAATAGTAGAAGAATTAAATTTTTGAAGAGCCATTATTTAGTTGATATTATAGCAGTTGGATTTTAGTGTCGCGATTTGAAAATTGACATTTGGCATATGATGACCATTATATGAAAATAGGTATATCTATATCTATCTTTATATATATATATATAGATAGATCCGACAAAAGAGTACGTTTGAAATTATTGACTTAATCAAGCATTCTATACATTTTTCATTAGAGACTTCCAAATCTTAACTAAAATTTCTTCTTTATCAGAGATGCTAGTGTTTTCTTCAAATGTAAACATCTTACCACTTCCTCCTTCTAGCCCTACTACATTATCTCCCCTTCTACTAAACATTATACTCAGCCAGATTTGCTCCACATGTCTACTAATCACTCTGTCCTCATACCTTCAAATCTTCAAAACGCTGTCTTTTTAGCCCTCTACAATAGTCCTCTATTCAGATTAACCTAATTCATAACATATTGATAAGCAATTGGCCTGTACTGTATATTGCGGAAGCAAACCATATACACCTTCTCTAAGATGCTGTCAATAAACCCTTCGAGGGACGCTGTATCTCATTCTTCTCTTAAATGTATAGTACAGATAGAGTTTCCGATCTTGTGTACCAACACTGGACTTATGATATATAAATTTATATCGGTTCTTATTATTGCCGTTGTTATATATGAATATATATGTGTGTGCATTATTTACATTTGACGGATATTTGTCCTGAACTTGTTTGTTGTTAAAACAACGTTTCAGCTGATATACCCTCCAGGCTTCATCAGGAGTCCTGGGGAAATTTAGAAATTGGGTTCTCATTCCTAAGATATTTTTCGATTTTATTATTATTATTATCATTATTATTATTATTATTATCATCATTATTATTATTATTATCATTATTATTATTATATTATTATTATTATTATTATTATTATTATTATTATTATTATTATTATTATATTATTCAAGTCTCTGGAATCGAACTCGGAATCTTGGGATTATGGAATGAATTTTAGGGCTTACAAATCTAATATTTTCCTATCCTTCCTTAATACCGGTTCCCATATGCTATTCCTACCTGCACTAGATCTGCTTAGGAGGTTGTTGTGTCCTGGCATATGTGCTGCTTCTTTTAGTTTTCGTATTTTCCAGTGGTTTTCTCTGTCTAATATTTTAACCCCCACCCACACACACACAGGGAAAGCTGGTCTTCATTTTTTTTTCATCGTGTATGGAAAAAGGAGTCCACCTCCCTCTATGGGATGAAGTTAAAACAACCTCCGAAGCAGACCGAGTGCAGATATGAAGGCTGGAGGGTATATCAGACGAAACGTCGTGTTAACAACAAACAAGATGAGGACAAATATGAATTGTAAATATCAAATATAAATAATGTAAATAATGTACATAATTCTTCATCTCTTAAATATAGTACTATATATGTGTGTATTTGTGTGCGTATGTGTGTGTATGTATGCGCGCGCACTTGTTTCTGTATGTGTGTGTGATTGTGCATGCACATGTCTGAGTGCATATGCGTAGGTATGTATGAGCTTAAACACAGTATAATATAAAAGGCAGATTTATTGAAAGACACCCTAGAGGGATTCCATTTTTAGTAGATCACGTGTTCTCTTTATAGTTCACGTATGTTAATCTAACCTAAATTTACTCTCTAAAGGATCTCAAAATGTCACTGTCTCGATAGAGAAGAAATATGTGCAAGGTCTAAGAAATCGGATACTATTGACACGCCTTTCATTAAAAGCTCATGGGTGATATATTCAGTAATTTACGAGAACCACGGTTGTATAACGTATACATTTTCAGTTATGCACATCTACAAATTTGAAAAAGTGATGGTGACCCTGAGAAGAACTCCAGTATAACAAGGACAAATGTTATTGGCCCGGAATTTGAAAAGTCGTTCTCGTAATTTTTTTTACCGATGACATGAAAATAATGCAAATAAATAACTAACAAATAAACAATGAGCATAAATACATAAAAAATAAATAACATTCGTCCAATGATCTTCTTATTCGGCTTAAGCTATTATCATATTATTTGTAAAATTCAGTGGGAGCCAGAGGCAGTGTGATTAGATATATAAAAAAAAGTTTTGTTCCAAAAGGTGTTATGTCGAATATAGTACGTAAATAAAGGATAAATATTCGAAAGAAAAGATCTTTGTTAAGATTCAATGCTTCGACAATTTGCATTGTTTCTTGAGCTTCGTATATTTATTAAAAAAAACCGACATTCAGCCGGACGTACATCTTTGTAGCTCGTTAAAAATAAATATATTTGTTGAAATTCATCCGCCGTTATATCTAAAACGGAAACATTTGTCTGGAAGGAAAAAAAATTACACTTGCTTAAAATACTAAGTAGGCCTTCATATATTATTCAGTTGCTGTCGAATAGTTTCGTTATTGGCTCTCATAAGGAAGAGTCATCTTGTAAACTCCAAATTTAACAAAGAAATAATAATTGTATTATTTATGAACACACAAATATATATGTGCAAACACAGACATTCTTTCTTTCCCTTCCACTCGTTCTGCTCTCACTTACTATACACACACGCATACACATACATTAGGTACACACATACATACATACAAATATTCATACATACATACATACGCATATGTATATATATATATATTATATATATGTGTGTGCTTGTGTGTATGTGTGTATGCGTGTATATATGTGTGTATATATATATTATACAGAGACAGTAAGAAACGCATATACTAACATTTAAATATGCCTACATATACATATGTAAATATCTATATGTGTGTGTGCTTATGTATATATATATATATATATATATATATATATATATATTATATATATATATATATGTAAAATCTTGTGTAGTGCTAAATGGTTGAGATGCATGTCACGTGGAGGGAAACATGACATTAATTAGAACAATGTTTACGATAATGTTAATTTAATTAATTATTTAACTTTCACAATGTTAATATATAATAATTTGACATCATTTATGAACGTCTTAAAACTCTATCATTACTAGATATTTATCACTATCATTATGCACCATCGATGGATAGTTACAACTTCATTTGTAAATAAAATGGAAGAATTTCCCTATGCAAACACATTATTCCCCTCAGCATGATGTTAATAATTACAATTAGCACTTGTTTAGATACTTATATTTTCCTTCTGTTTATTAAACACACATATTTTCTTTAGATGTCTGTAATAATTTTCGGTTATGTTTACATTCACATTTCAAAACAATGCATTATATTCATGTACAGAAAATGAATACTGCAATTAAAATTTAATTAATGATTTATCTTTGTAAACAAGGTACTTAAACTTATGGTATATATATTTCTACATACCTCACAAGTCTGCATTAATGTTTATTATTAATTGCTGATTTTCTCTGTATTAGGAATCCAAATTAAAATGCTTTTTTCCTAGTAACATGAAGGATTCTATTCTATTTATTTCAAACAATTATTTTAAATATAAATCTATGAATGTGTTTTCTAGTTTCGTAACAAAAGTAATATTTAATCAGCTCGTAGGATGATGACGATGATGATAAAATTTTGCACTTTCCACTTTATTACACTTCCAAGCTGAAATTCACACGATTAATTGTAAATAACAGCCAACTGGCAGAATCGTTAGCACGCCGTGCAAAATGCTTTGCAGGATTTTGTCCGAATTCACATTCTGATTTGAAATTCCAAATATCGTCTCTTCCTATCATCCATTCGGGGTCGATGAAATCAGTATCAGTTTTGCGCTGGAGTCGATATGAGCGGCCAAACTTTCAGGCCTTGAGCCTTAAGTAGAAAGGACTTTTAAGGCACATTCGTTAGAGCACCGGGCTAATACTTTGCGTCATTTCGTCCGTTTTTACGTTCTGAGTTCAAACTTTGCCGAGAATGACTTTGTCTCTTATCAATTATCGACCGATAAAATAAATGCCAGTCAAACAGTGGGTTCGATGTATTCGACTTAACCCCTCCTCCGAATTTAGTGGAATTGTGCCAAAATATTAACCATTATTATTTTCATTAATTAAGTAATGTAGTTAATTTCGCCATAGGGAGATTTAAATCTAATTGTATCAAAGAATTTCATAATTATGATAAATATTCCGTAATCATTAAAGTATACATCAAAACCTACCAAATTATATCATCCGAGACATTCATAAAATCAAACTGCACCAAAGTCTCATATTAAAATGAAACGACCAATAAAATTGCCGACACCATTATATCTGCAGTATTCCTTACTTTATTACACTTATTAATGCAATGAATCAGTGAGAAATAGGCGAAAATTTTAAGTTCAGCGCTTTTATGTTATGAATTCTGTATGTGTTCATAAAGAAATCCTATTTTATATAATCTATACAATATAGTACAATTTTTTGAAGACGTAAGACTATCAATTACAATGTAAACAAATCTGAATAAAGTGGAGCATCATTGTAATTCATAAAACATTGATCGAGACTTATGGAAACTGTGTATCTAATATGTCATATGGCATTTAATTAATTGTATCCGTTTCAAAATTCAAATAAACCACATAATTTCCTGTATGCGAGTAATTTGATTATTCGATTGTCTAGATAAAAATATATTTACTTTTCAGCTTCTTTCTTTATGATTTTGAAGTGATATTGAGTTTAAAGCATTACATCACTGAATGTGTTACTACATTGGTTCAAGACTGTAGTAAAGGCAAAAGTTTACAAGATATAGGTTGTAACAAGATTTAGGAGAGCAGACAATCAGGTAATTCGAAGTGAACAACGCATTCTTGTATTAGGGAATCTGTAGAGAGAGCGTTTTTCTTTCTATGACACCGAAACAAATTTATAGGGGCAAGCAAAAAAGGGAAAGAAAAAATGTAAACTGTGAATTCCACCCTGGGGGTTATTTGTTCGAACAAAATGAGTCATAAATTTATCGGAATGATGGAATACAAGTATTTTTAGTTACCCATCTGTGAATGGTACTCGTTCTTTGCAAATAATATATATAAATTAATATATATATATATATATATATATATATATATATATTATATATAATATGCATGACATATATACACCCAAACTCGTACAGACATTATATATGTGTGTGCGTGTGTGCGTATAAATGCAAGTGTGTGTGTGTATTATAGGTATATATATATAAAGACAGAGAGAGAGAAAGATAGATAGACATATATCTAGATAGATAGATAGATAGATAGATAGTTATATATAATATATATATATATATATATATTATATATATATATATATATCTAAATAGATAGATAGATAGGTTGATAGATAGATAGATAGATAGATAGATAGATAGATAGATAGATAGATAGATAGATAGATAGATAGATAGATAGATAGATAGATAGATAGATATTATGTATTTAAAAATGAGTGCTGAAAGTGTCTTCGCATCTTTGGACTTCTGTCAAGAATCGTGTTAAGGTAGATCCTCAATATTTCTTGTAAATGATTACTCTGGAATAAATTTGTTGAGTAATATTTTACCATAATTTAATTAATTTAACTTGACAAATGAAGATTAAACGCCAACAAACAAACACACCTATATACCTATATATATATAGGTATATCTATCTATCTGTGTGTATGTGAGCGTGTGTGCATATGTGTGTGTGTGTGTGTGTATTTATGCACACAAAACCATGTAGGAAATTGATTCGTCATTCTCTTGTAGTTCAGGCCTTCTTGTCTGGTGTGACTCTCCTGGTGGTAGTGGAAGGAATGAAACTTATCTGGAATGAAATCATGAAAAATTCGAATTATTTGTATTTTATTGCTGTAGTTTTATCATGTCCCATTAATTACTCGACTCCAGTACCTCATTATTCCGTTTCTCGTTTTCTATGTCTTTTAATGAAAGAAATCAAAATGTCGCCTAAACTAGACGCCATACGGCCGCAGGTTTACCCATTTCAGCTTTAAGGACAGGAGTAAATTCAAATGCTACGTTTTTTCCCAAACACAATGTAACCGCAAAAAGAAATAGAAAATGCCATCCTTCCGATCATAAATGCAATGCCCGGACCACTGCACCACACACTTTCACCAGATAACGTAAAGCGAAATGGAATTTGGCAACTTAGGAGATGGCTGATATTGATTGCTGGTGGCATTATATGAATATTTCAGAAAAGCATATATTACAGATTTACTTCTTTACGTTTTCGGAGCTTTCAATTGTCACCATGCTGAAGGAATAATTTCTAGGATTCGGCAAAAACATCGATACCAATAACAACTTTGAATCTCGCATCTACTCTGACTGTATTTCACTATCATTGCTAAGCAAAAAGTGCAACTCTCTACTCTCCTCTGAAATGTGCATAAAAATGTTGTGGTAGAATCCCTAGTCTCTGTGAAGGACACGTTCCTTCGGTTTTTCTTTCTCTCACAGAGAGATCACTATAGACCTGAGCATTGACAATGGTTTTCCAGTGGCAACTACTTACATCTTAAACCTGCTGCATAGTCTTCCGTTCTCTGATATATATTATATATATATATATATATACACATGCATACATACATACATGCATACATATATACATACATATATATATATGCGTGTATGTATATATATATGTGTGTGTGTGTGTGTGTGCATGTATATATATGTATGTACATGTATACATATCTATCTATTATATATCTCTCTCTCTCTATGTATATGTATATATATATATATATATATATATATATATATATATATATATATATATATATAATATTATTATATATATATACATATGTACAAACACACACATACACACACATGTTATATACATACAGAGTCAGAGATCGACACGCAGTCAGACAAACAGAAAAACTGACACAGATATATATATATATATATATATATATATATATATTATATGGAGAGAGAGAGAGAGATAGATAGATAGATGATAAATAAACATAGATACACACGCATGTTCGTGTGTGTATGTAATGTATGTATAGAAATACACATGTGTTTATCTTTTCTGTTTTTTGGCGGATTGCATGCCTGTTTAGGAAAGTATATCGCATATTTCTAACATGTCGATAAACTATGACTACGTTTTCCTGTTATCTTCCTTTCTGTGCAATACGTGCGTGTACTTAAAAATATGAATTTACACACTCAGTCACACACCCATCCATTCACACTCACAAATATATATACATACAATATGTATATAAAACCGTGTGAGTGCATTAGTGTGTACGAGTGTGAGCCAATGCATGCATGTATTTTCTGAACCAGTCTCTAATCTTCTTATACATAAAATACATTTAAAGACTTTGAACATTACTTTCTTTCGTCACTAAGTAAATTTTCATATCATTTCATATCAATCTATACAAAACTATTGAGGTTTCCTGTTAAAATTGAGGGTAACAACCGATGGCGTTAAAAATATGCATAACATTACAATTTACTGAAAACAATCATTGTATTACTAACATGTTATGTGCGCTTTCACGATGTTTTACACAATTCTTATAGATCTGTACTGGAGTTCAAAAAAAAAACAGACATTTACTCTAATATCCAATATATGTTAGCACATGACTAAAAATTACGTGAATAAGATTGACTTACATATATTATATATATATATATATATATATATATATATATATATATATATATATATGTATGTATATGTATGTATATAATATATATGGCTACATATAACTATATAAATACATATACATAATATATATATATATCTATACATATTCATACATACACATATATACGTATATACATATATATATATAATACCTTATATATACATATATATATATTTTATCATATATATATATATATATATATATATATATATATATACTTGCATATGTATGATGTATGCATGTGCTAGTATGAATTTAGATGCATGTGTATTTGTAGGTGTACTTGTCCTGAGGTGCATGCCTGCCCGGTAATACAACTGAGGTGATATGATTATATAGATATATATATATATATACACACACACACACACATATATATATATATACAGAGAGAGAGAGAGAGAGAGAGAGATGTAGATATATGTGTGCAATGTTTCTGTGTGTGTATGTATGTGTGTGTCTGTACATTCTTTACCGTCTGTATGCCTGTACACCGTATGTATCTGATACATATTTCACATTCATGTATAATGTACATAATAGTATTCATAGCTCGAAAACATATGCTGTGTCTTTCTACTATTCCTTTGTATATTATATTCTTTAGGGCTGCTTATTTTTCCATGTTTCTTTTCATTTTTATGTTTATGTATATATTTATTTATTTATTGGGACCTACCAATTTACTGAATATACTCAAAGGCCATTCTTTGTGATATGCAGATATCAATATGAAAAAGTCATGTTAATTATTGAAACCTTTCTCTTTTCCCAGACACTCCTTTCATATAAATAATCATTTGACAATCGACATGCAATATACTATTGAAAAAAAATACCAGTCGGGAAAAGACCAATTGAATTCTAAAATAGTTACCAATATATTGGCTTTTAGATCGTTACATCCTGTGTTTAATATTACATTTTTTTAATATGCTGAGTAGCTCTGGTGTAAAACATCAAAGCAAACAGCCGGGAATCATAGGTGTGCATTTAATAAAACAGTTCATGGATATTAACATCAGTTATATTAAAGACCATTATACGTATGTATGTATGTGTATACACACCTATCTATATATGTATGTACATGTGTGTATGTATATGCATATACATATACATATGTATATAGGTATGTTTACATTTATTCATATATAGATTGTGTGCACATATGCATATCTTTAAGTATATATGAATATATATACATACATATATACATTTTTATATATATATATATATTATATATATATATATATACAGATAAATATATGTATAGATACGTACATATGTATATATATATATATTTATATATACATATATATATATATATATATTATATATATATAATATATATATATATATATATATACTACCCCATGTGTCAGTACCATGATGCATATTGTGTGAAAATACCTGGTGACAGAAGAAAAAAACAACACAAATGCTATTATATATCCATAAAACAAACTCAATAACATTCTAAGCTACCTCATTGTTTTAAAGCCATGTTCTTGTATGTTTTTTTCATACTTCCCTAATTGTATATAGTATTTTCATTGTTCCTATGAGTTCTAATTATGTGTACATATATATATATGCATTCATAGTTTTGTAATTCGATATCTGGTGTGGATGTACTTTAGAATGCTTGTTGTTTATTTAGAGATTTACGCTGCCTGTCCTTGTATTGATGTGGACGGAGATATAGCCAAGTAATGGAAAGTTAAGCTAAAATTGCTCAAACGATCAAACATGCCAATTAATTATGTTAGAATTTCCTTCATGGGTTTCAGAGTGGAACTTTGTTTATATACATACATACATATACACATGATTATATATAAACATACATACATACATATATATATATATTATATATATATATATATATATATATATATATATATATATAATATATATATATATATATATATATATATATATATATATATATATATAGATAGATAGATAGATACGTATTTATTTACGACCCAATATTTGTATATATGCATGTATATCATAACGGTATACATATATATATATATATATATATATATATATATATATAATATATATATATATAGCTGTTTGTTCTTCCTACTTGTGCAGAGTCGCTCAAACTTTTACAAGGAGCGTTATATATATATATATCTGCATGTAACATATAAGTAAATATAGGTAGACATATTGGTATATATGTATGCAAACGTATGTCTATGTTGGTATATATACATTCATGTGTATGTGTATGCTGGTATATAAATATGTACGCATGTAGATTTGCAAGTACTCATGTGACGATTTCTGAATGATTTGGTGCTTGCATATGATGGAGAAATAAATGCAGTTATATCTGATTTTGATATAAATATTTTACGTAATTCTAATATAGACTCGATGTTTGGGTGGTATAGTTTCGATTTTTGTAAATTGGACACCTTTGCCTATCTTCTGAATTTCACCATTGTTCTAGACATAATTATATACGAACGGAACTAGACATAGAATATGTAACGTAACTTAAGATTTAGTCATTGGCCAGTTGGTTACACATACTGACATAACTCACAATATCGTATACTTATGTGCTGGTAGCTAATCGGTCGTATTTTCCGAATAAATGAAGACTTAGATCAGCTACATTTGATAAAGGGAAATCTGTCGAGAATAACCTTAGTTCTAATTGAGCGAACCAGTTCACTTGATGAGCATTATGAGAAACTGCTAATGTACCTCGTTGCAAATTGTTATTTTCAATTGTAACACGCTTTACTCTCTTTTACTTGTTTCAGTCGTTTGACTGTGGCCATGCTGGAGCACCGCCTTTAGTCGAACAAATCAACCCCAGGACTTATTATTTGTAAGCCTAGTACTTATTCTATCGGTTTCTTTTGCCGAACCGCTAAGTTACGGCGACGTAAACACACCAGCATCGGTTGTCAAGCGATGTTGGAGGGACAAACACAGACACACAACACACACACACACACACACATATTTATATATATATAATATATATATTATATATATATATATATATATATATACGACAGGCTTCTTTCAGTTTCCGTCTACCAAATCCACTCACAAGGCTTTGGTCGACCCGAGGCTATAGAAGAAGACACTTGCGCAAGGTGCCACGCAGTGGGACTGAACCCGAACCATGTGGTTGGTAAACAAGCTATGTATGTAATACTTCACAAGATTTCTTTTGCGACGTACCTCGTTTCAAACTAGCCCAAAATAGAGAGTTGTCTCTGAGAGTAATATGTGCTCACGTTAGGAATTCTGTAAGACAATATATAATTACATATCCTATTGTAAGATTGTTGCTTCAAAATTTAGACATTGATAATGTCGTTACGTAATTCATTAAAATATTGTGAGTTCTTTGAAGAATACTCATTTCAATCGAGGCATCATACTCCCAATCACTATGTATCCAAATAAATTGTCACCGGAAATTGGCGTTTATAGTGTTCTCAGCTAAAGAGAAAGATAACACAGCTATTTATTGGAAAGTTCTTGAGAATATCTAAAGCAACACTATAGGTTTTTACCTCCAACGAGGCACTATGTATATTAAGTGCAGCACTATAGAATAAGAATGACAGATTCCCACGTAGCATTCTTCTCTTAAATTTCACTCACAGAGCTTTGTTTCATCTGATTCTATGTTAAATGGTATTTAGTGAAAGGCCCATGGTATTATATCGGACTAATAAACGAAACAGCATGCTCGTGAAATTAACGTGCAAATGGTTGAGCACTCCACTGATACGTGTAACTTTAACGTAGTTCTCAGGGAGATTCAGCGTGACACGGACCTTGACAAGGCCGGCCCTTTGAAATACAGTTACTACTCATTTTTGCCAGCTGAGTGGATTGGAGCAACGTAAAATAAAGTGTCTTGCTCCAGGACGCAACGCGTTGCCGGGAATTGAAATCTCGACTTTAAGATCGTGAGCCGAATGTCCTAACTAAAGCCACGCACCTTCACTCGTCCATGTAGTTGCGAAGCAAAGCCTTAACCAAAATGCTACACTGTTCAAATATGTGATAATACAAACCAATATGTGCGATTTAAATATATATATATATATATATATATATAACGTATAGAGGCCCTCACTTTCTCTGTAATTTCCGTTGTTGTATATTAGAACCTCAATGCATGCCGCCCCACTAATGTTACATACGTATATTTCTCTGGGTTGGTAACGAAGATTACACATAAACTTATTCATTTTAGATTATAAAACTAACAACGGAAGAGAAAAAGCTATGACTACTGTATATCTGTAATTGTGCCCGATAATATTTAACCCCAACAAGATAATTTTTTCACTATCAGACCTAACCCTATATATAACTAAACATAAGTTAAGTAAATTATGCCAACAGCAAAGAGATGTTATCTTCAGGATGTACAAAATTACACTGCTTCACAATGTGAATAGGGGTAGATAA
>NC_043012.1:50437891-50455391 GCF_006345805.1 Octopus sinensis | reverse complement strand
CATTAAATCCTGGAGTTGTCTTCACTGCAATTGTTGATCAAAGTTAAATTGTATTTTTTCTCAATAATATTATAAGGATAGTTGGTAAGCGCTGCTTAACCTACAAAATTAAGTGTGTTAGTGAACTTTTCGATATATGAAATATGTTAATGTATTAATTAAAATTGAATATACGCTACGTGCCATTTGGACAGGCACTGTACACACCAAGCTCTTTTCAGTAAGAAATAACGAATTTTGGTTGCGTTCTTTGCTATAATCTTATGTAAGTCTTGTACTTTTCTGTTCCTATTTTATTTGGTTGGAGGATATAATTTTGTCGGTATTGTTATCGATTTTAATTTTGAATGTATGTATGTGTGTATGTCTATATGTGTGTATGTATGGATGGAAGCATGTATAATTGTGTGCATGTATACACACATTACCCTAACCATCTACGGTAAGATAATTTCTCAGAGATAGTTTTACTCATCTGCAAGTTTAAATCCATTCCATGTAAGCAAGCATGCATATGCATCCGTATATGTGAGGTGCTATATATATATATATATAATATATATATATATATATATATATATATATATATATATATATATCGGACAAACGAAATATACTCTGTCGATAGCTATTGTTGACGAGCAACAGCAGTAATTTTATTCACCTGAATACACGACATTGATTGGTTGAAATTACCGAAATACGAGAACTTTAACCTGAAATAATTTCGTAAATATAAGTTTTTCTCGGAAATGCTAAGAGTAAAAGATGTTTTATATGACACATTCAACCTATTGTCCGAAGTTTGAAAGTGTCTAGTTACAAAAAGTAAATTTTTAAATCTGTAGGTCAAAAGGTAAAGATCCATATATATATATATATATATGAGTGTGAGTGGCTGTATATTTAAGTACCTGTATGTATGCATACATACACGCACACATATGTATATGAAGGAGAACTGCACTATATAACGAACAGATCCTTTTACCACAGTACAGACAGATTCCTTTGAGTGAAAACGTAGAGAGATGTGCAGGTAATATCCAAACAAGCTTCAAAGTTTTCCCCCATCAACCAGTCCAAAGAAACAACTTCTATACAATAAAGTTAAAATAAAGAAAATATATTTATCGACAAATAAGGAACACGCCTAAATATGAACGTAAAGCCAACTATGACCTCAGTATATATTTATTTCATGTTCACATAAACATCACTCAAAATATTTCATTTCACTACTTAAAATTTATTTGTATATTTATTTGCCTCCTCCCCCAAAATAGGCAATTACCCCATCTGTCCAAAAAACTAACCATCACCAATTACTTTTCCTTAGATTTTTCTACCTGTTGGTTCATATCATTTTCAACCCCCCCACCTCCACCACAGAGAATATGGACTAAAATCTTCTTAAGAAAATAGGAAATTACAATAATTTCACTCTCATGATTGGCGAAAGCGAAACCGCTTGACATACATAATACGCTTTTTGAAAATTATTAAAACTAGGTAAGCTCTGTGCATTTTCCTTCTTTTAGTTTAAATATATATAAATATTTTCGAACTACGTGAGAATAATTGTCCTCTTCCATTTTTCTTACTATATATATATATATATATATATATATAGCGAGCGAGAGAGAGAGAGAGAGAGAGAGAGAGAGGGACATAGAGAGATATGCACAAAGGCTGACATACAGACTGAATGATAATCAGACAAAACGTATATAGATATGTAAACATATACACGTGGTCTGATCAATAAGTATGTTGGCTGTTTCCATAGTAACAAAGCTAAAGCACGCAAAGTAAAACACATTGCCTTAGATTGACTTAGAACACTGCTGTGCATGCACCCGAAGTTTTAACGTTCTAGCTCAATTCCATTGTTTACAACAGTGCTTTGAATCAAGGTGTGTAGCGTATCATCGTCGCATTGATCAAGACAGAAAGTTGAGCAGAGAATCTGCATCACATTTTCCGAAAGTTCGGCGAAACCTGCTCAGTGGCTTACGCAAAGTTTTCAAAAATATTTCATCGTTCTCGACACAATCAAGGATATCGTGTGCAACTGAAACCCAAATGGTTGTGTTTTATTTTGTTTTTTTTTTTGGTGGTGGGTGGCAGCTCAATTTAGTTTTGGCACAAACTATGCAGACGTGCGTCTCATACCCAAATCTTTAGTGTTAATGGACTGACTGGACTGTAACTAATCTGTACATCCTCTGATAGCTCACGGATGGTGATCCAACGATTTGCCCTCACAGTTGCACGCATATCTGCGATGTTTTTCTCAGTCCTGCTGTTTGCAGCCATCTTAGAAACGCCTGAACCACTCGTACACTTATGTGCGGCTCATACATCCATCTCGATACACTTTGCGTAAGCCTCTGAGCAGGTAGCACTGCGGCAACTTTCTCTGTCCTGGTCAATCCGCCGCTCACACGCTAAATACCTTCCTTCCAAGCATTGCTGTACACAGCGCAAGTGAGCTAGAACGTTGAAACTTAATGCGCATGCACAGCAGAATTTAATGTCTGCCAAGCGGCATTACTCTGCGTGCTTCAGCGTCGCAACTATGGCAACAGTCCTGATACTTATTGATCATACATCGTATACTAGAAAATATAAATTAACCGTAATGTGTATATTAAATTCACAAAGGCGTGGAATTTAATTATTTTTCATTGATCTCTCCTATTTCCGAAGAACATGGTAAAATATGTGATGAATGGTCAAAAACATTCGCTACGGATGCAGTCGAAGGCGGAATTACATTTCTGGTGCTGGTATAAATGTCGTAAGTAATCAATGCATTGATTATTGTTAATGATATTGCATTTTTCATGAAATATACAGAAAATTGTCACCAATTCATCTAAATTTCCGATATCATACACACTCTCATACAGGCATAGACACATAATCACACACACAGACACATCACAAACAAGCTTACATACATACATACATATATATATATAATATATATATATATATATATATATATATATATATATATATATATATGTACATATATATATATATATATAGAGAGAGAGAGAGAGAGAGAGATAAATGTACATGTATGTAAGATTGATTGTACAAACGTGCAGACATGTATATGAAAATGTGTGAATGTCGGTATAAATGTATATATATATCTACAGACACACACACATATATATATATATATATATGCATGTTTATATACATATATACACGCACACATATATATATATATATATGTATATATACATATATATGTGTGTGTGTATGTATATATATATATATATATATATATATATATATATATATATATGTTTCATGCACGCACATAAAAATATATATGCGTGCGTATATGTGTGTGTGACTGGATGATGGATGGTTGAATTGATTGCAGCCTAGATGGACGGTGGATGGATATATCTTAGTCGAATTACATTCATTTGCTGATAGCTAAAACTGACTTATATCAACTTTGAGAATTCTTATTATTCGCAATATACAAAAAGTAATTAATATCTTCTTTAGTTCTTGAAGTCCATTGTAGAATTATTTACAGTTTCTGCTTTAAGTTAAAGTATAGGCACAGCGTTGTTTATTGTTTCGTTACGTATTACAAGATTTTTTTAAAGTTTACCAAGTATCACAATCTTTGTGAAAAGCAGTTCATGTCATTTTTTCTGCCTATACCATATTCTTATCATTCTTCTGCTTCTGGTAAAAGAACATCTCTTATTTTCAGGTTATTTATTAAAAAGTTATGTAAAACATTATGCACATTTATTACCTGTGCAAGCAAACAACGCGGTATTCCTACGCCTTAGATTACACTCACACATCAACCGGAACCTGAGAATAACACCATACAAATCGTTGGATATCGCGTTATGTCAGGAACGTCTTTTGTCATAGATCTGCTCAACTCACTACGGACAGGGACTTATTAACTTATTGCAAAGTTCGTGTGTCTTATTTAATTTCAATACAATTCAATCTCGAAGCAATTGTTTTTTTTTTTACTTCTTTATTAATACGAAGCATTTTGATAATAATTGAAGCCTAACATTCGGTTATATTTAAAAATGAATTCATCATATGAAAATACAGGAAAACAATCACTGCAACAAGGAAATCGATTTGTGTAACTGCTTGCCATTTGGGAATCACATTTACATGTTATGGTCATAGTGTTCCTATATTTTCAAAGTGAATAGGCATGTGTTTTTATACGCGTCAATTTATGTAAACCTATAAATAACATTAGTCATATGAGATTTATGTAAAGGACTCTTATATTCGTTATCAATTACTGTACTTTTTAAATGATATTATTCTACTTTCTGTCAATTGAATACTCGGTGCTACATCTGCTGTTCGATATATTTTCTATTAAGTATAACATGAATTATCTGATACCATAACACATTTTATCCCGTCTGGAATATCCAAAGTCATTCAAACAACTCTAGTAGATGTAGGACGCATTATCTTATATCATATACAATTACATTGATATATGAGCATTCTGGATATCTTCCAGACGATGCAGAAGTTTTCATAACTCAGTACAAATACAAAATCTGTAGTTTTGACAGCAGAACTATGTAGTATATTATCCTCTAAGTTGATAATATATCAAAATTCCTTACTAAAGCACCAATTAAGGCAAAAAAATATATGTCTCAGTTTAGATTGAAGATGCAGTGAGAAAACTATATCTTTATTTGTAGCAATACAGTTAGGAATGAGTTTAACATGACGTGCGAAATACTTTCTAGTTCAAAATCTATCTGAAGCAAAAGTATAAGTTAAGTGTTATGTAGTTTTCTTAACTGAGTTCAGTTAATTTTAGGGTTCGATTAAGAATCCCGTTGCTAAGGCAAGGTTGACGACGGCATTCTTTGAACGCTGAATATAAATAGACTTAACTGAATAGTTGCAGGTCTTAACATCCGGCAATATATCGACCCCGCTCACCATTTCACTGCTAATATATGTATAATATTGATCCGGCAAACAATAAAGTCCTATGATGCTACAATTGTTAATTTGTATTGCATTGTATTGATCGAAGGAATGAGCCAAGAAAACAATACGCACAGTATCCAACCGGAAGGCTATCTAGTTAAACAACTCCTGAATACCATACATGCATTCTCATCAGCATATGCATGAACGCATGCACACAACTAAATATAGACCAAGCTCTAAAATCTTTAAATTAAACGAGAAATGACATTATGCAATAAAAAAACAATAAAAAACAATGTCAGTAGGTGAACATCAATAACACAAATCTACTCCTCCTCTTTCTCCTCTCCGTTCTCCTTATCATCCACGGCATCATCCCCATCATTCAACTGGATTTCAAGTAATGAATTTACTCGTCTTCAAACTGCTGCCCTACGTGTTGCATCTACTATCAGTCATAGAATGAACATGTGGAATTGACTCGTCTTATAGAGTAGCCAACGCCCCCTAAAATCAGACGCTACTGACTAAAGGTGATTTCAAATTTTGGCACAAGGTCAGCAGTTTGAGGTTGGGGCTAAGTTGATTAGGTCGACCTCAGCATTCAAATGGTACTTCTTTTATCTACTCAGAAAACATGAAAGGCAAAATCAACGAGGGAGGACTTTCAACTCAGGACAGACGAAACACCAGTAAGAACTTTCCCTGGCGTGCTAACGATTCTATCTGCTCACCGGTTAGTAGTAAAGACAAATGGGACAATACAGCTATAAGTATCTATAATGATGTGTTGAAAGTGTATAGAATTGATTATAGGCTTGTCCAATCAGTTCTGAACTGAAGTTAAAGAAAACCTCAAACTATCGTTGTTCTTCTAGTTTGTATATGTATTATTACATTGAAAACATCTGAATTCTGTTCTTGTGTAACACACCGTGAGCGGTGGTCTAGTTGATCCGTGAAAAAGCATTCCACCGAGAAAATTCTTTCGTCTATGCAAGGATAGGTACACATAATCGAATTAGCAAATGAATTTTTTGTTGATGAAAATAGTAGACTATCGTTTCTGGGATGCTTCTCTGCTATTTCTAACGGTTCAACATCTACGTGTATACTCTCATTTGCTCATGAGCTAGTCATGGTCGGTGATCTCAAAACTTCGATTTTTATTCTCTGATTCTTCTCAATCTCACTTATTCATTCTGATCGATACATTGACTCAATCAACATCATTGACTAGACTTTTGTTTTTCTCATTTCAAACAGCAATTCCTAATCTGCTATGAGAATTTAATTTTTAGTAATATCATTAAACCTCGGAGTATAATCAAAGTTGATTTATGCATAACGTTGCAGGAAGAAACAAACACAAATAGGTAGACAAGAGAAAAATTAAACTGTAAGGCAAAAGAGTGAACGTTCTTGACACAAAAGTATTTGATGTAACATCTACAATAAACCAACCTCGAAGGACAGCGAGAAGCCATGCACACGCCACAACGAAACATGATTTGATGAATTCAAGTAAACTACATACCCTTCTGTATCTGTAAACGCTTTTAATCGATTTAGTTTCATTTTGAATAATCTCTAATAAATATCTGTCTGCATCGGCAAAGTACAGTCATGTATATTATTTGAATAATTTACAATGCAACACTCATTTATGTGTTACTAGCAGTATCGCCCGGCGTTGCTCGGGTTTGTAAGGGAAATAACTATATAAGCATTTTTAGAGAGTTACTTCCCTTATATAAACCGACCAAAAATGCATTAATAATGCGGAAAAATGATGGTATATTATTTTTTATCGTAGACTCATCGTAGACGCGCGCTAATACCCAGAAGGGCTCGATATGAATCACGACGATAAGATACCCGCTTTTGGTTAAACTGCACCGCAAAATGTGGGAGTAGTTAGGAATCTAAATCGGAGTAGACAGACACACAACTTCACTTTTATATATAAAGATAATACCGTGATTAGATACATAAAATTTCTTTCATCTGCCGCAACGAAACTTGCCGCAACAACAGGTGCCTCATTTCAAAGCAACAATGCTGCGTAGAGCCTAATTTATAAGTCGTTTTTAGCCACCCGTATTACAAGTGGTGATCATACCCAGTGCCTCAAGGACAGACCATTAAATAAAACACTGCTCTGATGCACGCCAATAAATTTATTCATATTTTTCTTTTCCTCATTATTATTGCATTCATATCAATAGTGCTCATTTTCCTAACATGCAATGGTTATTATTAATGTGTTACCAATTGATATGAGAAATTTAGGAATATATTTATACATACAGAGATAGAGAGAGAGAGAGAGAGATACATATATATATATACCTATATATATGTGGAGTGGTGCATATATCTATCTATCTAGTTCTCTCTCTCTCTCTCTCTATATATATATATATATATATATATATATATATATACAAGAGCAATAAAGATTCAAGTTATTTTAAAAAATTTACTTGAATATGGTACCTAACTTAGATGCACCAAAAAAAACTATACTGATTTAACATACAGTAATGTGGGGTGATTATAAGCGAGAAAGAAGCAACAAGACTGGATAGGTTTTTAGTACGATCGTTTCATACAAGGACAGGTTTTATTAAAAGTTGCAAAGATTACAGCATATAACGAGTCCGTACTCATCAGCTAAATACTGTAAGTTCTCTAGACATCCTAGTGTTTGAGGCTATACTCATGAAGTAATGTAGATAATTAAACAGATTTCTAAAGTTCATTAAAGTTCTTTAAAGATGATGTACAGTCTTATCACAGAATTTTAAAAAAGTTTTGATAGCATCACAGAGAAGGTGACCTGATCCATATGAATTTCCATAGATATGATGAGGGATTATATACTCACAGAAGACAAATTTATCCATTGTTAATTACAACGAGGTGGGTCTCAATTCCTGCTTATTAGCATTACAGAGAGGGTGAATTAATCCTTTGTATATGCACAGATTCCAATGGTGTAGAGTAAATTTCCAGAGAAATGGAGATGAATTTCATATTCACAGGCGATGAATTTTACAATGGTTGAACACAATGAGGTAGGTATCAATCCTTGTTATATCCTTAATCATATAACAAGGATTGATACCTACCTCATTGTGTTCAACCATTGTAAAATTTATCGCCTGTGAATATGAAATTCATCTCCATTTCTCTGGAAATTTACATCTACACCATTGGAATCTGTGCATATATACAAAGGATTAATTCACCCTCTCTGTAATGCTAATAAGCAGGAATTGAGACCCACCTCGTTGTAATTAACAATGGATAAATTTGTCTTCTGTGAGTATATAATCCCTCATCATATCTATGGAAATTCATATGGATTAGGTCACCTTCTCTGTGATGCTATCAAAACTTTTTTAAAATTCTGTGATAAGACTGTACATCATCTTTAAAGAACTTTAATGAACTTTAGAAATCTGTTTAATTATCTACATTACTTCATGAGTATAGCCTCAAACACTAGGATGTCTAGAGAACTTACATGTATTTTAGCTGATGTACGGGACTCGTTTATATGCTGTAATCTTTGCAACTTTTAATAAAACCTGTCCTTGTATGAAACGATAGTACTAAAAACCTATCCATTCTTGTTGCTTCTTTCTCGCGTATATATATATATATATACAGAGAGAGAGAGAGAAGAGAGAGCAATTTCCCTCCACATTACTGTGTCCCTGTCCCTCCTTAATTTCTTCTGTGACTTCATCTTTTTATAGACCTGCCAAGATGACTAACCACCAACAAAGAAAATATGCTGATACGTAACGACTAGGAGTCAACACCACTGTAAATATCACAATACGAGAAAATTATTCAGAATTTGTACACTAGTTGTTGTGGTTTCCCGAATGATAATAGCAACTCAACACACGTGCGGTTCTACAATTATATAATAATTGTAATAGCAAGAATGCAGAATATGGATACATGTATTTACAGAATCTTAAAGCCTAATTATGAAGCAGGTTGTAGAAATACTCCATTGTTTTAATCTATTAAGTAATGTATCATGTTCTACTTAAATCGAAAACTTATAGACAAATTCATCCTATTTAACAACATAACTTCTGTTCACTAAAGTACATAAGTCTACTACTACAGCTGCTGTTGCTGCGGCTGCTGCTGCTACTACTACAGAAGCTACAGCTGTTACTATAAAAATTGAAATAATAATAACAATTTGAATTATAATAGCATTGTGATAAAAAGTGTCTTCCACGTGAATATGTATTCAAAATTTTAAGAAAAAGTTATATGTCAGGTGAGATTTTGGTCAGGTCAACCATGAAATTTGCAACCGCATCGACAAGGTAAGTGCCTCTTTCATCCGCCTTCATGACCTCGAATTGTGGAATTGCTTCTTCCTTCCCAAGTGCTTGCTTGCCTAGAATAAAAGTTCTTTGTATTTCATAATTGATCGTTACATTGATTGGCTCTTCTATTCATTTATTTCCCCAACAATTTTAAAGACGAATATGCATTGTTCTTACCCCGACTCCCGACTAGACGAAAACTAGCACGTTCCGCTCTGCTTGGATGATCCAAACATAACTTCAAAGGAAGCATAATTACATAGAATCATGAAACAGTCTAATGAATACTATGTAGATCAAGGAAACATATTGATCATGTGTAATACATATTTTTCTTAATTATGCACAAAACTGAAGCCAAGATGAATTAATAGTCTAGCCCATATACGCAAAATAACGCCTACTGCAAACAAAATTTCTGTTCATATAGTTGAAACCGAAGTCAGCTTAGGCAGCACTGTTATCGATTAGTAGGGAACTCTTAGAAACAGTGCTAAATGAGTTCATTGGAATTGAACTCCAATCGAACGCCTAAATTATATTAGGATACGCAATATGACTTTAGATGGGCTGAAATTCAAAGTCGATGTTTGATACTGTGGTGTAGCATAAACTATTTTTTAATTCAATGCACGGCATCTCTTAACTTACAGAGAAATCAGTAAACTTTCGTCGGTAATGACGTTGTACGATATTCGTGTTGGTTTGCTGGCATTCATGACCCATCTATAGTATCAAGAATGATAATGCTTTAACGGACTCATTGATACATACACAACTTTTTCCTACACATGTATATTTGAATGTAGGGGAAGAATTCACACAAAAAAAAGACGAAGACAGGTGATTAGTATAACGTTCGGGAAGTGAAAAAGTCTTTAACATTTCGAGCCTACGCTCTTCCACAAAAAGGAGAGAAAATAAAGAATGCGTAGTGGCTAGCGATCTATCATGTATTTGAAAAAAGTGATACGGAAAGAAAGAGAGAGAGAGAGTGAGAAAGAAAGAAAGAAAGAAAGAAATAAAGAAAGAAAGAAGAAGAGGAAGTAAGAAAGAAAGGTAATACGTAGATTATACATTCAAATAAATATCTATGTCTGTATTTAAAACTTTGCACTACGGGCAATTTGATAACTGGTTGTTGGACTTAGTAAACTTCTACATATTTAATTTCTTGCTTTAGTCATCGGACTGCAAACTCGCTGAGACGCAACCACGTGAGGTTGAGTCTATCAAATTGTTCTCTAGTCTCAATTAGTTATATTATTGTTTTGTTGTAATTTCTGGAAGGTATCTGACTCATATATACGGAGTGTTCGATACTTTTATGTGTAGAGTACGCATAGATTTTTATAAACCTTTCTGTTGTATATGCTCATTCTGATTGCAATAAACATGAAAAAATATGGATGGTTGGATTCCCAAAATATTCATGTTCACTCCTAGAGAAAAAAAAAACAACGTTTATCTTTGAGATTCTACACTACATAAAATGACAAGCTAGAGTTAAAAAATGTAACAGATTTGATAAGGGAGACGTAGGTATTCCATGCATTATAAAATCTGTAAAAAATATATACCTCAGGTTATATATATATGTATATATCGGTATATTAGTTAAGCTCAATGCAGTCACGCTGACGAAACACAGATTCTCGGAAAGGAAATCTATGTTTCTATATACACATATAAGTATATATTTACATGTCAGAGTATATGCCAGTGTTTGCAAAAGTTAGCAGACTTGTTACACTGAATGGAACTAATATATTGCATAGCTTCCTTATACCTGGGTAGTCGAAACAGAAGAATTTCGGCGCATTAAACCGATGTCATAATTTACTATTGATAGTGTATGTGACATCGTTTGAAGAAGACACTGAAGTTGTATCTCTCTCTCTCTGCTTCTCTCTCTCTCTCTCTGTATATATATATATATATATATATATATATATATATATATATATATATATATATGTATATATATACATATATATATATATGTATATATATACATATATATATATTTATATATATATACCTATACATATATATATATGTTTGTGTGTGTGTGTGTACAAGGAAAAGAATCTGAAAATGCAGGAGATTTTTAAAAATATTTATTAACTTAACCGGTTTCACTTATTTAGAATGATTTTGAAAAGTAAAGTGTGAGACTTTGTGTATCCTCCGTAGTGTTAAAAATTAGTTTACATAAATATCGTGTCTAGCTTGTCAGTCAATGGGTACTAAAGATTTAGTCTTACTGTGGTCAGAAACCATAATTGTTTGCACCATCTTAAATTGAGAAAGAGTTGTGTAGAGAAATAACAGACCATTAATAAATAATATTCGGATCAGATTGTATAGTAGGGTCTCGCATCTTGATGAAATTTAAGAATTACCACTATTTTATACATAGATTGTGTCTCAATATTGCCTTCTTTTTTAAAGACAATGTGCTTGGTTGATGGTAGTCCCGTGATCAAAATATGGTTCTGCTTTTGAGAAAAAGCTTAGAATTGATTTCTCTCTAAAACAGTGAGGGTGGTTGATGGCAGTCATATAATGAAAAGGTAGATCACGATTGTTCTAATAGATGTTCAGGGGGCCAAGAAAGGCTTGTTTAGTGAGCTGTTTTGTTATGGTTCAGTAGTTTTGTACAATTGTCTCAAAGGTGGAAACCCTGGACAAAAGACTGATAATGGATTAGAACGGGGTAATCAACATCTAAGATTTACGGAAACCAAAACACACTCAAGGCATGCTAAATAGTCTTCCATATCTCTCAACATACACCCTAGGAAATACAGAAGCTTACATCATTATACACAGTAACATCCCACAACTGAGACAAGGCCCACGATGAGAACATAAAACACAATATACCTATCTCTCAGAGAAACACATCCACAGCAAAGACACAGCGACACACACATACAAATACACACGTATATATACATGCATATATATACACACACATATATACACGCATATATATATACGCACATCCATACATGCACACACACACACAGATACATACGAAGATACACACAAATACAATACAATCCATGCACAGACACAAGCATACAAACACTATGTCCCCATGTTCCAGAAAACACACACACATACAAGTGTTTCCGCGCACAAACCACCCTGAGAAACACAACAAACACACACGCATACACACGCACACACACATATACACGCGCACACATATACAAACAAACAGCTCTGACAAATGTTACACACACGCATACACAAGCTATATGCACACAATAAATACAAAAAATACACACGCATACCCACGCACCCACTTACACACCATCCTAACGAACGCAACACACACACACGCATACTCACGTGCACACGCACACACCACCCTAACAAACGCAACATACACAGATACACACGCACATACGCAAACCACCCGAACTGACGTAACACATTCATATAAATGCATACACACGGACACACACTGCGCCCTGACAAATACAACACACATATGCACGCATACACACTTACACACATACACATATCACTCTGACCAGAAAAACACACACTGATATACGCACATTCACTTACACACATACACACACTCCTCTTTACTAATGAGTCATATATATGTGGTCTGATTAATAAATATCAGGACTGTTGCTATAGTAACGAAGCTAAAACACGCAAAGTAAAGCTGCTTGGCACAGATTGACTTTGAACTCTGTTGTGCATGCGCACTAAGCTTCATGGCTCTGCCTCACTACCGTTGTACATAGCAATGCTTGGAAAAAGGTGTGTAGCGTGTGATCGTCATATTGACAATGAGAGAGAAATGTGAGCAGAGAATCTGCATCAAAGTTTGACTAAAGCTTGGCGATCACTGCTCAGAGGCCTACGCAAAGTTTTCAAAAAGATGTTCATCTTTCTCGACACAATCGAGGAGATCTTGTGCAAATGAAACCCAAGTGTAATATTAGTCTGCTGGAAGCAGTCTTGGCTCAAACTTGGCAAACACGCGTCTCATACCCAAATCTTCAGTGATAATGGACTGAACTGAATCGCAACTAGTCTTCTCATCCTCTGATAACTCACGCATTGTGAATTGACGATTTCCCCTCATACCTGCACGCACATCAGCGAAGTTTTTCTCAGTTCTACTGGTTGCGGGTCCTCCAGAACTTTCGTTAATATCGATATCATTACATCTATCTTGGAAATGTCTGAACCACTCGCACACTTGTGTGAGGCTTGTGTACTCATCTCTGGGAAGGTATCGCCATGACAACTCCCTGACACAGCTGTAACACTGACTTTTTATAAAATGTCCTAGAAATTTCACACTGCCTCCGCTTTGTTGTCTCATTTTATTTACATACACAAAAACATACACACATATATATATGTATATATATATATATATACATATACATCTATCTATCTATATATATATATATACATACTTGTAAAAATACACACATACATAGATACATACATACATACATATATATAACTTATAAACAAGGGCTAAAGAAAATTATTTCTATGCCAATATGCTGATAACAGACATTTAAATCGTCAATTTCCACATATTATTTACTCGCTACAGAAAACACGTAGATTTGAAATCGAGGAAAGCTGGCCAGTAGAATTTTTTTTTTAAAGTTCGTTATTTCTATATTGAATCAATTTCGGAATTAATCTCATAATAGATTTTTTTCCTCTGCAGTAGAAAATATGAAAAGACATAAATGAAATACTTGCAAGCGCCCATGGAAAAAAGCCGAAGCAAAAATCATGAGTACATATAAGTACCCCAGATATATCTAAATATAAAATCCCTTGGTCAGCCTCAGCACACATGTGAAATGTTCCCCACTACAACTTATAGTGCTTACCAGTCCCTATAGCGAATAGTAATATATATATATATATATATATAATATACATATATATTTATTATATAGAAGGAGCTTCTACAGGACTAGAACTGTTTCATTCAAGAGAAATCTTCAGGAAGCTAGTTAACAAGAATTGTATTGGCATTTATACATTTAGGCAGGTTTAAAGGGGTGTTGGTGGGGGACTTTTTGGGGGTAGGCATAGCGCAAAAAATCATACTTGGGGGAGTGGTCAAGGAGTCAGTGTTAAATTAGATAGGAGAATAAATAAAAAATAAAAAATAAAAAATAAAAAATAAAAAATAAAAAATAAAAAATAAAAAATAAAAAATAAAAAATAAAAAAAATAAAAAATAAAAAATAATAATAAATAATAAATAATAAATAATAAATAATAAATAAAAAATAAAAAAAAATAAAAAATAAAAAATAAAAAATAAAAAATAAAAAATAAAAATAAAAAAATTAAAAAAAAAAAAAAAAAAAATATATATATATATATATATATATATATATATATATATAAAGGGGGGAATAGAGTTTTAGGTAAATAAGGAGATTCTCACTTATACCTCTACACATACACACATATATACACTCACACATACATATACATATCTACACATACACATATATATGTATACATACACACACTCACTTGCATACACGTATACACACATGTATATATACACACACGACCACACATACATATACACACAGAAAAATATATATATACACATACACACACATACTCACATACACGCATACACACACAAATCCATACACACACATATGCACACACAGCACACTAGTCCCTATATACACATATATACACATACACACATATATATACACCCACACATACACATACATACACATATATATACATACATACACATACATATACACATATTTTTTATTTTTTATTTTTTATTTTTTATTTTTTATTTTTTATTTTTTTTATTTTTTATTTTTTATTTTTTATTTTTATTTTTATTTTTTATTTTTTATTTTTATTTTTTATTTTTTATTTTTTATTTTTTATTTATTCTCCTATCTAATTTAACACTGACTCCTTGACCACTCCCCCAAGTATGATTTTTTGCGCTATGCCTACCCCCAAAAAGTCCCCCACCAACACCCCTTTAAACCTGCCTAAATGTATAAATGCCAATACAATTCTTGTTAACTAGCTTCCTGAAGATTTCTCTTGAATGAAACAGTTCTAGTCCTGTAGAAGCTCCTTCTATATAATAAATTAATTTTACTCTGCTATGTATTGAGTACCTTATTTACTGTGGTTAACCCCGGATCAACCCGGACCTACATATATACATATATATATATATATATATATATATATATATATATATATATATATATATATGCACACCTCTCCAGTGACTTTTAAAACGATCCTATACTGTCACACTTCTGAAGCTGAAGAGTTAAGTTTCGTATCAAAGAAAATATTTGTGAATGGAGGCTATTATTGGTCTATAAATTATTATGGGACTCATCTCTTCCTTCATTTGTGTGTGTTGTTGTTTACAAATTCCGAATACGTCATCCGCAACTCTATGAGAAGGATAGTTTTTTTTTATAATATTAGAAATATATTTGTTGTGCGTATATTTCGGTCAAGCAGTTGAAAGTAAACTTCACTTGCTCTTGTCTGATTTTTCTAGACTGTGACGCTCCTAAACCTTAATGTTTGGGACTGTTGAATAAATCTAAGAAGAAGAAGAATATATATATATATTATATATATATATATATATTTTAAAACATTTACTAAGGACATTCACACTTTCACAGAAACATCTGTAGGATTTCTTTTAAAGAAAGGTAAAAAAATAATCTTTATGGAAAGCGATCGACAGCATTCAGTGTGTGTTTAAGTGTGTCTCTGTGTTTGAGAGTATGTGAGTGTGTGATTGTAGGGGAATGACTGTGTGAATGTACGCACACTGGTTTCTTTTTCTTTGTGTATTACGTTAAAATCGTGAGCATATATTGCACATTGAGAAATCAATGTTAGAATGTTCCTTACTGTATCTCCTATATCAGTTTCAATGATTTCCTTAACATTTTCTGCGTAGAATTTTAATTTCACTTCATATGGAACAAGCAAGTATCAATATTATAAAACTTAGAAGAAATTAAGTTAAAAAAAGCTTTGTGCTATCAAATTTCATTTGCTGATCAATACAATTTATTAAGGAGAAAAAATAGTACAAATTTTTATTTTTTCAGAGCATGTTTAAACATTTCTCTTGAATTTCTGAAACGAGATATATAGGTTGACAACTTAGTATTGATCATTAAAGTTAAGTTTTATTTTTTTACGTTTCTACTCAAGGAAAGTAGGAAAAAAAAAGAAAAAAACTTAATTAGAATGTGTATTTGGTTATCAAAAGTTGATTTGGTCGATTCTGACAACAAACTTTTTTGAAACTAATTAGATTTTTTGTGTTTACCTTTGCTAAATTAACACCGATGATATGTATTTCTTTGAATAAATCATACCAGTTGTAGAATTCAGATTAGCAATATATAATTCAACTTTTTTTCTAAATTGAAATATTCAGGGAATGAACTTTTATTTGTACATTTTGTATTTGAAATAGAATCGGTTCAAGAATTTTCTATCGATATCTATGCGAAAATACTCATAATTATTATTATTATCATTTTTTTTTGCTCTCATTTGAGATTTGACGAAATTAAGGAATCCTATAAATGTGAAGACAAAATATTTTATTAGATATTTAGAGTATATCAAAGCCAAATACAATCAAATTTACAGTAAGATTTAGCATATGCTTCCGTGCAGATTACACATATTTTGGGTGTTATAATTTTCCAAAGTTGTTATCAGATGCAACTGCAATTTGTGACGAACATATATTCACTTCAGGAATGTATGATTGAATCTTATTGAAGTAAATTCCCATGTTCTATGGTAATTTCTAAATTCTTTCAGTAAATATTTAACGACTGGGGTTGAGAGTAGATGTATGCGGCGAATTTTAATTGCTGTAATAAGATAGAGATTTATAGCGGAGAGCTGGCAGTCTAGTTAGCACGCTGGGCTAGATGCTTAGCGGCATTTTGTCCGTGTTTACGTTCTGAGTTCAAATTTCTTCGGAATCCATTTTGGCTTTCATCCTTTCGGGGTCGTTAAGTTAAGTATCTGTTGAACAGCCCCCGCCTCTCATCCTACTGGCTTTCTTCCGAAATTTGGTACCATTTTGGGCG
>NC_043012.1:50420391-50432891 GCF_006345805.1 Octopus sinensis | reverse complement strand
TTCTGTTTGTAATCAGGGACTACTTCTTCTTGTGATCGTCAGCCACGAACAGACATGCTCAACTAGTTCAGGTCAAACAACTGACAAGCAGATATGTGGTATTGAGCACATCTGCTCAATACCACATATATATTAGGTCGTCAAGCATGACATTTTTAGTGAAGTATATGGTAAACTTTGACACCTGCTCATTTTGCGCTATTATTATAATTTAACAATATTTCATTCTAATGTTATTACAGAGCTGACAGTATCAAATTCGTTTGCAAAATTTCGTTGTGGTAACTTTGACCTCACAAATGAGCAACGCAGTCGCCCAGAAACAAAGTTGGATAATGACGAACTGAGAGTCTCCGTCGAATCAGATCCATCTCAAAGTGCCCGTGAATTATCGTTGTCGTTTGGTGTTAGCAGGCAAACAATATTAACCCAAATCGGTAAAGTGAAAAAGTTAGATAGGTGAGTTCCACATGAACTCAATGAAAATCAGAAACAGTAACGTTTGGAAGCCTGCCGAAATATACTGCAACCAACTGGACCGGATGATGCAGAAACTAGACGAAATGATGCAAAAATGAAATTCGCGAAACTATAGGAGATGGAGTTGATACTTCTTCATCATCCGCCATACTCACCTGATGCTGACCCCACTGGCTACCACTTCTTCCAGAATTTGTATCACCTTTTGAAAGGAAAAGGATTTAATTCCGACGATGGTGTAAAACAGGCCTTCTAGATTTTATTAACTCTAGATACGATAAGGAAGGCTGTTTTTTTAGACTGCTCGCAGTGTATTCACTCACTGGAGCGGGGCAGCCGGAGTTCAGACGCCTGGGGGTGTGTCTATGGATGATTCGCTCTTTAGTATTTGTGAGCGAATAGAACGCCATTTTGAGTGTACATGTGGATTGCGTGAGGTAGCGGTTAGGAAAGCGTGTGCGTAAACCTCGCAAACCTGCTTAGTCATTTCCAGCTGGCGGACAGGTCTAAAGTTTCAGTTCGTCAACAAAACAGAACAAAAGTTTGTGATCTGCACGGCTGCCCAAATAGGCTCCATAGGTAGGGACACGGATACTGGAAGCTTAACACGTCTTCCCCGGCGCGTCAAGCTCCCAGAGACCGGTTAACCAAAATAGTCCATCAAATGTTGACGGGGAGGGGGAGGGCAGTCGTTAACAACCAGTGGTGGTGGGGCCTAAAACGTGCAATAAGAGTAGAAGCTGCAGAATTAGCGGAGAACAACTGACAAAAACTAGAGTAGAGGGAGACCTAGTTAGAAAATTAAATGATTCACGCGTAGAGGCATAGGACCGAGGTGCTAGCAGCGAGATTGGTTCTGAACCAATTCTTCGACACCAAGCATGAATGTTACATTGTTAGGGCTAGGATGCGTGCTCTAAAGCCGTTCGATGGGTCTGGTGGCTGAGACCCAATGTGGTATTTGAGAAGTAGGGACGGGCGCATGCTAAAAGAATCGAAGCAGATTTTTGCGGAATTTAAGCGGCACTTTGCTGAACTCTACACGGCACGTGGTGGTACGGAGGCGGAGGTCAACTTCATTTGCTACCTTGATGGTACGCCGTGGCTTTCGGCCAGGGACGTGGAGTTATGCGAAATGCAGATAACAGCTGAATATATAACCGACGTGGTGGCTAGTTGCACGAGGGAGATGTGTCTAGGATTGGCTGGTCTGACCTTCGAGCATTATATACATATACCAAACTTGTTTGGTGAGCTTTTGGAGAAGAGTCAACCGCTACTGAGAAAGGATCCCAACAATGGGCACATTGTTGATAACTTTAGGCCTCTAGCTGAGCTAAATACAGATTACAAAATTTTGGCCAAGGTGTTAGCGAAGAGGTTGGCGCTTCTCGTTGACAGACTGGTTGGTGATGCGCCGACTATCACTATCCCTAACTAAAATATACATGACAACCTCCACTTCACATGATACATCATAGAGAGGCTTGTTAAAGAACATGGCATGGGTGCGTCCCTAATACTTTTGGATCCATCGAAAGCTTTTGATATGGTCCACCATCTATACTTGAAGGCTGTTCTCAAGGCGGCTTGTTTTGGTCCCGTTTTCAGAGGCTGCAACGCTGCAATGTATAGCGAAATCTGTTCCGTGGTTAAAGTAAATGGCCTCCTCTTGCAATCGTTTAGTATCGCACGTTCGATCCGACAAGTAAGGCCACTATCAGCCCTATTCTACTTACTGGCACTCGAGTCATTACTGTGGAAGCTGGAGGGGCTGTTTAAAATTTTAACCTCATTGTCCCTCGTCTGCGTATCGTTCGCTATACTTTGTGTTCAGCCCTAGTGGCCAATAAATAAAAGATTCTTCTTCTTCTTCTTCTTCTTCTTCTTCTTATTATTATTATTATTATTATTATTATTGATTTAAATGTTGAACTAGTTGTTTGAGTAGTGCGGCCATATACATACATATGTATATACATACATACACACATACATATAGATATGAATATACATACATATATATATATATATATACACTCACACGCATACACATACACACACTCCTATATATATATATATATATATATATATATATATATATATATATATATATGCATATTAGATTAATGTGCCATGCTCTAAGTAACATAACTGCCGGTTAGGGATATTATAATGATAATAACTAAACATTTCCAGACTATTAATCGTAACTCTTCAGTCTCAAAACACTGCTTTATTCCTATGCTTTGTTCTATCGAAGATTTTATTTTTGAACATCTGTAATCTCTCGTCTCGTACTTCAACTTCAAGTCCTTATTTCTAAACATCAGTTTAAGGCATCATTCAATTCCTTGCTGACACTAAATTTTCAAAGAATACTTCACGTAAGACGTTATATTTCTCTACATAGGCATAATTCGTGTGCAAAAAGGCAAAAACGATGATAGCTCATCATTTTATATGAGAACGACTCGAGCATAACGCTAACGTAACTTGGTAACGATTTCAAGTTTTCTTTGTGTGTCTGACCAATGGATGTTTGTAGAGAAATATCGAATGCACAAATACACACATATTTTATGAAAAATCGTTACTTCACGGGAAAAAATATTGTATATGTCTTTGTCATACGCATTGTGATCGTCAGACATGTAGTCATGGAAACAACATGAAGACAGTCATCAATAGTGATTTCTTTAACTCCGTCAGCTCTATTCCTTCTACAATGTTAATTTTCATCTCTTTCAAGTAGGAGATCACTCTATGTTCTTACTCAACACAAGATTATACGCATCTCATTCATCTATGGCACCATTTACAGACATTTCATGAAATAATTTTCCTAGTTATTCCACATGATACAGTATATTTTTAATTCATTGAATTTTCCTATGTCTCTATCACATATGCACACATTGCAGAAAGTGTATTTTGTGTACTCGATCAATGTGCAAGGAGTATTACTTCAGTCATGTAATGTGGAACGACTGCTGTCGTATACAGGATGCATTCATCAATCAATCATATCGAACCTGTTGACTGATGCTTTATTCATTTGTCCGTGAACCTCAAGCTGTTTTCTCTATTCCCCTTTCTCTCTCAATCTCGCACTCTCTTTCTCTCTCCCTTTCTCTTACTCAATCTCTCTCACTCACTTACTCTCTCTCTCTTTCTCTCTCTCTCACTCTCATTATATATATATATATATATATATATATATAGTTAATCCAAACAAGAAAGCACAAAAAAAGCACAACAACGCGAGGACGTGGAACCAATATAGTATTATTGGACGCTCAGGAAAGAAGGAAAGATCCAGAGAAGGGAAGACAGAGTTTAACAAATCGCCAACAGTACACACGTGGTCACATTTTGATTCGAAAAACCGGAAGGAATACATATATATATATATATATAAATTATATATATATATATATATATATATATATATATATATATTATATATATATATATATTATATATATATATATATATATATATATACCTCTTTTTCTCACATGATTTCGGTGAAATAGTTTGTGGGGGACGCGACCAAACAGATTGTGATTAGCATTTACAAATTTCATTTTGATTGAAGATATGACTACCGAGGGTTTGTACTGCTTATCAAGTCACAAGTACCTCAGATAGATAGTACTTTACGTAATATGCGTGCAGTTCCAAGTAATGCCGACTTTTGCAATACATCTAGATTGTAGGGTATTTCTAAGGTTTTCAGATTTTTTTCAGATTGGGTGGTATTGAATCCAATCCTCCGATGATTATAGAGATAAACTTTATATTTGACTCTCGTAGCTGCCACAACTTAGTGATCTCAATTCTCAGGGTTCCATATTTATCAATCTTTGATATGTTGATCTCCTGGCATTGCCACGTCAATTATAAGGCATTCTTGTTTGTCCCTCCTAAAGCTTACTATATACGGCCTTCGGTGCTCTAATATCTCGTCTGTCCGGAAGTGAAAGTCCCAGAGGATTATTGCTTTTCCTCTTTCCGTCGATTACATTTTCCTGTGTATGTTGGTATCAAGCACCCGTAACCTCATATCCATACTTACGGCATAGTAGCCAGTGAAACATTTAGGCTGCATTGTCGTGTCTACGATTGTACCCTTTCTGCGCAAGACTTTCACAAGCACTAACAATGTGAGACACGCTTTCGACCTTCTTGCCCCACATTCTATAGAAGACCGTTGCACTTCTGTGGTGTATATACTTTTTTCACCCAGTTTGCATTCAATGCCTCGTACTGAGCAGCAATGATTTCCATTTCAGTATTCTTTTCTTATGTTAGCCTTGTTGAGACACCTCTCCATGATGCTTCCTCGCTTTTTAACTCATTAGTTTCAGGGTGTAACTTACTATGTTATTCCGTAAGGAATTTTTCATCGGAATACATGAGAACTATCATGTTCATTTTTGCTAATTCCTTCTGCACTAGCAGCATAGTGTAGTGGATCTTGTTTGCTGTTTATCAAATATTATGCCATATTTCTTCTTTCAATGTTGTTGCACTCCTGTACGCTAATCAGCCCAAGTCCACCTTTGCCTCTCTTCATGTGGAGCCTGCGCAAATTTTCCTTGGAGCGGAGGGCGCCATGCATTATCATTGTCTTTCGGGCAGTGCGATCGATGTCGTCAATCGCCGCTTGTGTCCATTTCAAGGTGGGTGCAATATAGAGGATTACAGCAACAGCCAATATGTTGATTGCAGTCACAAGGTGCCTTGAGTTGAGATTTGATTTCAAGAGAATTTTGAGGCGCTTGAAATATGTAGTGACGACTTTGTCTTTCATTTATTTGTGCAAGATATTGTCTAGCTCCAGGATACCAAAGTATTTGTACCCATCTTCATCCGGGTCTCCCATTCTCTCTCTCCGCTTGGCAATTCTATGTCCCTACAATTTACTCTAATCATTATTATTATTATTATTATTATTATTATTATTATTATTATTATTATTATTATTATTATTATTATTATTATTATTTTCAGTAGTTTTATTTTTTAAGCGTGCTTTCACTTCACTACCGAGCGCAGCTTTGTGTGCCTTGGGTATGTGCTGTGATTTGTTGTGATGCTCTGATGGTTATTGTATGGAAGTGTTCTGCGTAGGATGTGTGCAGTGCCTAGTAGTGAAATTTTCTGTATGTTATATGTATTTGTAAGTCCTGGTGTTTTTGTTATGTATTTGTCTGAATATTTTTTTATCATGCCTAATGCACCTACTATGTTAGGAATTGTTTCTGTTTTTAGATTCCACATTCTGGTTACCTCTATTTCCAGGTCTTTGTATTTTGAAAGTTTCCTCATGGCTTTTAGAGACACGTTGTCATCTGCTGGTATTGATACATCAATTAGAAAGCATTTTGTTTCTTCATGATCTCTGACAACTATATCTGGTCTGTTGGCCTTAATTTCTCTATGTGTATCGGCATATCCCAGAGTATGGTTGTTTCTTCTTCTTCTTCTTCTTCTTCTTCTTCTTCTTCTTCTTCTTCTTCTTCTTCTTCTTCTTCTTCTAATTATTATTATTACTATTATTATTATTATTATTATCATCATTATTATTACTCTTATTATTATGAATAGTAGTAGTAGTGGTAGTATTAGTATTAGTATTATTATTGTTGTTGTTGTTGTTGTTTTTCTGGTTGTTGCCATTCGGGACACAGACAATGCTCCACTAGATAATCGCACTGCTGGAGGGAATTAAATAACAGTCGCCATCCATTCTAAGATGTGTAGATATGTGTCCAAGTTGTAAATTTTTATTACTGCCATCATCATCATCATTATTATCAACATCCTCATCCTCATCACTATCATCATCACCCTCGTCATCACCATCATCATTACTACCACACATATACATACAGACATACATACATACAAAACACCACACAAATACACACCACACGCACGAAAAAAATCAAATCAAACTGCTATTGTAAGTTATGGAAACTTGAAAAATTGTTACATATATCAAAGATAAACATTCATACGTAGACAGTTAATAAGCATAAATCATAACATACAAATATAGGCAAGCTAACTTATATATTCCTGACATGTTATGCGAAATTACATTAAAAACTAATTTAGCACGTATAAGTGAATTCCATTGGACAAAATAATGAAAAGAAATGGAAAAAAAAAAGGAATAGTAATTACAAACAAAAATACAATATCGAAGTACACTTAAGCATTTGCCTAAAATATACTATTTCCCGAAATTCTAATTAGAAATATCAACATAAGGAAATTACATTTTTGTTGTCTTTTATTAATATTATTTTTATTAATATTAATATCATTGTTGTTGTTGTAGCTGTTATTATTTTTGTCCGGATTTTGCTCGTTATTATTATTATTTTATTATTATTATTATTATTATTATTATTAATATTATTATTATTATTATTAATATTATTATTATTATTGTTATTATTTTATGCTTTATAAAGGAATGTGCTGTTTTTGGAAAAGATATGGCAGCAATAAATAATCATGGTATTCAATATTCATCCTTCCATGAGTTGATACATTTATAAGCAGACAGAGTTACGAATAAAACACGAATAGAACTTTGAAACAACGCCAACATAAACCTTCCCCATATCTCTACCTCCCTTCCCAGCGCTTATCATATGTAATGCATTGTAAGCCTACTGCAAATCTAGTGCAAATTCACCTCATACATAGATTTATAATTTAGTAACATGGGACAGGTACATCTAAAGTATTTTCGCACTTATATCACATCATTAATTTAGTATGATGCCGTAACAATGCTAATGTAGTTTTATATAACAAATAAACATACCCTTATTTGCATTTCTCTCAGTTTGTTTTATAGGAGTGGCTTTCAGTGGCAAAGGAAATGTATCCATACCTTCATCTATGTATCTCTGTATATACATCCATAAATATGTGTGTGTTAACATATGCATATACATACATACGTACATACACACAAAACACACACGCAATCCCCCCGTATATATGTATATATATATAGAGAGAGAGATAGAGAGAGAGCGAAAGAGAAAGAAAGAAGCGAGAGACGACAAATGTAGAAGTAAATACGCATATTTACAGATATATATAAACATGCATATATTTATATACATATATACACATATATATGTACACATTTTTTTACTGTAGTTGGAGAATCGTCTATACTATATACTGTATTTCCTTGTTTTTCCAGGAGTTTGTCCCTGTTTAGTGTCCACTTATATTTCATTATTTTTTTAAGATGCATAAACTAGGCCAAGTAGGATAGACCTACAAGTCTGATTTGGTTTCATAGTAGTAATGCATGTATTCAGAGAAAAAATTTGTTTTCTAGTCTGAAATCTCATTTAAATGGATCCTCTTGCTTCTCTGCCCGTCTGCGATTCTTGTTTCTCTACATACTCCTTTCATACAAGTTTGACAAGAAAAAGCTTACATCATATTTCTTTCAATTGTTATTAAGTATCAGGCTGCGTTTTCATGGCGAACCAACCAATCAAAATACCAATGGAAATCTCCATGAAAATCATTCCCTTTCACGGAAGTATTATTACTTAACGCAGGGAGTTTGATATGTCACCTTCGAATTATCTGTCAGAAATTTCATCTTCTCAGTCATGTTTCCTTTGGTGAAGATGAAACACTACTATTTTCTGTCTTTCAAAGATAATGTAGTTGTCCGTGTCAGGGGACGCGTCTTTTAAGAAGTTTCTGGCCATGTCATTTATGAAAAGTCAAAATTAAAGAACATGCACATTGTGTATTGCGAAAAAGGGATCACATACTGTAGCGGAAAGCTTCGCTATGCTGGATATTCTAGAAAACTTATATTTAGGGTGTTGCCATCTTATAATCAATTCATCACGCTGATTGATAAAAAGCAATATAATTTTATTCATATGGAAAGCCTTAGATACACATGGCCCATAAAAGCCTCCGTTACCTATATATGGTTGTGCATTCCATATAATAGAGTAAGCAGTTTAAAATTCACTATAATTATCAGTGAATGAAAGTACAAATTTAGCTCGAGATATGCGACAAACCTTTTCTTTAAGTGTAATTTGTGATAATTCCAACGGACCTGAAAAGTGCAAAGAGATTCAAGACCTTAAGTAAGCTCTTTACCGAAGGAATAGGTTGTTAATCTCACTGCGTGATTTATTGCAGAATTTACATAATATTCATAATTGGTTATTATATATATATGTTTACACTTAATATATATATATATATATATATACATATATATATATATATAATATATATATATATATATATATATATATATATATATATATATAAATAAATATATATATATATGTGTGTGTGTGTGTGTGTGTGCATGTGTGTATGTGTATGTTTCTAATGTTCGTCTCTGTGTGGTATATACGTATGCGAATGGGTTGACTTGCTTGAAGTTTTGTAGATTTTCAGTATGTTAATCAGTATATCCGCCTCCATGTGTGCGTGACACTTGTTTTGATTCCAACAGAGTTATTGAGGGTAAATGTATTTGGAGGCCTTCGACATTTTAACCCTAATTGAAAACAACTATTGTGGTTAATCTTCATATCTACAGCAGTCCTCCTACATAATATTTTATTTTATTGTTTTATGCATTTTAAACAGTTTCGAAATAAGTTTTATTCAATTTAACTCCTTTACTTCTTCTATCCCTTTTCTGCGTTTTGTTTACATTAAGGACTGTCAATTTCGTAGACGTAGATCCAGCATTACAACTGACATCATACCAAATATATTTATTACATATATACTTATTCTTTAATGACCATACCATGCTGATTTTTTTCTAGTATAATGATTCGATACATCTATATATATATATAAAACTCAACTTGTGTGTATGTGTGCGTATCTGTGTGTATGCCTGTGGGTTTAACTTCCCGGCACATCTCCTCCTAGCCAACAAAGCGTAGAACCACCAAAAGTGGGTCACTTAAAGTTTCGGCGAATGAAAATTGAACTGCGCTATTTCTGTTCCGAAATTCATCTCGCAAGTGCAAAAATCGATAATGTGTTTGTTTAGTCCTTATCCCATGCATTGAATAGTGAGCTTTACTCAGTCAGCTGTTTGACGTGAACTGTGTTCACCACACGTGCGAGCATGCGTAAATTGCATGAAAAAAAAATCAAGATATAAAAACGAATCGCCGTAAACATTATAGAAATTCGGCAAAAAAATGAATTTTCGGGATGTAGCCTGGAATGTTTTTTCGTATTAATCATTTGGACTTTGTGAACACATACCAATTGTTTTCATAACATTTTTAACGCTTTGAGGTAAATGTGACCATTTTGCGTTGAGTCTGCAGTTTGAATCACTTTAATCAAATTTTAGCCGGCCGGATTCTTGATCATCACGATATATCGCCAGCGACTCCCTGAAACTCTCCCCTGAAATCCCCGTTGAGAAATACTGGTCTAAAAGAATAATTCAACACTTGATGAACAAAAAATTATGAAACGCTTCTACGTACTTCTTATTGAAGTTTGAAAATGCCACTATATAAGATCAATTCTAATTTTCTTAGAAATTTTACATCCTTCGGTCCATCTTGAAAAAACGAACCTTATCAAAAATATTTTAAAAGTTAGTGTAATAAAAAAGTTAACATATATATATATATATATATATATATTATATATAATATATATATATATATATATATATATATATATATATATATTCATTATGTATGTATGTATGTAGTATGTAGTATGTATTATGTATGTATGTATGTATGTATGTATATATATAACTATATATATATTTACTAGCATTATGACCCGTCGTTGCCGGGTCATAGTGCTAGTTGTATATATAATCGAAAATTTTTATACACACGCAGATCTAAAACAATGGTGTAACCATGATTTTATGATGTGATGAGCTAGCCTTCTATACATGCATTTATCTGTAAATAAGAAAAAATTATATTGGACAATGCATAGCCTGTAGATTGGTCTAGACATGTGAAATAATTTCACCTCAGTAGAAATCTGCATTATACTCCTCCGTATTGGTTTGCTATGAGGTACGATAGAAGGGACATCTAGTGAAGACTAATTACTCTCATAAATACAAATACAAAACAAATTCAAAGGATATGGAGACCTCAAATTATGGAGACATAATTAGTGCGTGTGTGCAGAAAACATACATATATACATACATACATGCAAATCACTCCCGTGTATGTATAAAAAGGAAGACAAATTGGGAAGGACCGACTGCTAGAAGGTTTCATATACAACATTATGCATTATATACACACACATATATATATATATATATATGTAAACTTACTTGGAAGGGGATGCGTGGCGTTCAGGCATATAATTATATACATAATATATATACATACATATATATCTGTATCTATCTATCTATCTATCTATCTATCTATCTATCTATCTATCTATCTATCTATCTATCTATCTATCCACCTATCTATCTATCTATCTATCTATCTATCTATCTATCTATCTATCTATCTATCTATCTATCTATCTATCTATCTATCTATCTATCTCTCTCTCTCTCTCTCTCTCTCTCTCTCTATATTATATATATATATATATATATATATATATATAGCTTCCTCCTCCATATGGCATTTCTGTGGCTCCTTCGCCGTTCTCAAAAATAGCGTTCGTAATATTTTATCTCGTTCGGCTTAACAGCCCTTCTTGTCTGTGTTACTATTATTCTCCTTGTCCTGTCTTTTACTGTCTTTTACTGTTTATATTTTTTACTGTCGTTACTGTCCTGTTTTTGTTACCATTTTTACCCCTCCGCAAAAACATCTCAAATTTTATTTAATTTGCATTTCGCGGGAAGGAATGTTTCGTTAAAGTAATGTATCGCCTTGACCTTCGAAAACGTGGAGTAGATGAAACAAAGGCGACTGAAGAAGGGGAATTTTCCTTGTATTGTATGTCCTGTACTCTATTTTTTTGTTGTTTAAGAAACATGTCCATTTCCTTCGTTTTGTGTTTATGTTTTCGTTTCTCATTGTGTTCGACGTTTTTTTTTTGTGTCTTGTACACTATATGCATGTATATATACATGTAGAGGTAGGTACGTACATATATGTATGTATATAAGCATATGTTTTATTTATTTATTAATTTATTATATATATATATATCTATACATATATATACATGCATACAGCCCAAAACATATGAAGTGTAGTTCTTTATGATGTTTGTTTTGTCTTATATTTATGTCTTTCGTTGTTCGAAAGAATAGTTCATGTTCCATGACTTCCTGCACTTCGTATATTTTTGTTGTCCACGTTTTATGACTTTCTGTGCCAATGTATGCTTATATATATACGTATAGATGTGGGTATGTCCATATACGTAAGTATATATGCATATACACCTACAGTATATATATATATATATATATATATATATATATTATATATATATCTTGGTAAAAATGGTAAGATAACATAAGAGAGAAAGAGACGTCAATATTATGTAAATAGAGGAATTTATCTGTAAATATAATATGTGACAACTATTCGGTAGCCAAGATAGCACTCCGAGTTTCGGATGCCGAGGTGGAAATCCACACCACCATCTCCTCAGTTATCCGGCCATCGATCGATTTCCACCTCGGCATCCGAAACTTAGAGTTTTATCTTGGCTACCGAATAATTGTCACACACACACACACACATACACACACATACACACACACACACACACACACACCTATATATATATATATATATATATATATATATATATATATACAGTAATATATATATACATATATACATACATATATATGTATCTGTGTGTGTGTGTGTGTGTGTGCGTATGTATGTATGCCAGTAGAAAGACCACCCTGCGGGCTGTTTCCTGCTGGTCACACCTGGAGTACCTTTGTGTGTAAGAAAGACCGAATTTGGGGACAGGGAGACAGAATATTG
>NC_043012.1:50400391-50415391 GCF_006345805.1 Octopus sinensis | reverse complement strand
TTTTTGTCTTTTTAAGTCGAATGAGTTGGTTTCAGTAATGGAGAGCACGTTCTAAAGGAAACGTCGCATCGAAAAAGTTGATATTTACTTGCCAGCTTCCGTATTTAGTCACAGCCAGCTTTATGTGGCCTGAAGTCGTACAAGAAGGAAAGAAAAGTTTAAAATTATTTTGAATGAAACAAGAAGTCAACGGATGGTACTTTGCAGATAGGTTTTTCACAAAATATTTGATGACAGAATTATTTAGCTAAAAACTTGGTTTTGTACCATATTTATATATAAAATACAATTAGCTATCATTTTTGACGGAACGGGGCCAGCTATCTAAATAAATAAATAAAGGAGTGTGACTCATAACACATGTTTTAATGACTTCAGTCTAAGCATTGCAGACAAGGAGGCTCAAAAAGTCCCAGAATATTTTTGATTTAAATGAAAAAAAATATATATATATTAAGATGTTTAGCAGCAAATGCTGAACTTTCACCGATTATCGGTTTAGTATTAGATTTAAAGATCCAAAATGAAATTATTACAATTGGAAAAAAATTGACATGAAGACCGGTGTTGGGTGCTCTACACGTTGCCCTCATTGCAAAACCCCAAGACATTTTATTAATGCATGTCTTTTAATATGATGAATATTATCAAAATATTCCATTTATTATTATTATTATTATTATTATTCGTAGTAGTAGTAGTAGTAGTAGTAGTAGTAGTAGTAGTAGTACCAGTAGTACCAGTAGTAGTAGTAGTAGTAGTACCAGTAGTACCAGTAGTAGTAGTAGTAGTAGTAGTAGTAGTAGTAGTAGTAGTAGTAGTAGTAGTAGTAGTAGTTATGTCTGCAGTTTAATCTGGAGGAAAACGACCAATAAGACCGACGTGACTGGGTGTTTCTTTAATGTGCATCGATGGAATAAAAGGCATATTTCATTTCAGAAGGGTTTCAAGACGTTCCAGCATAGAACATACACCACTTTTATTCGGAATTTTATTTTATTTTATTCAATAAAATCATAGATAAATGATCCACCTGTATCATGGTTAACCGAAACCCAGGTACGTTCAGTAGACTCTCCTATATTCCACCGTGTAGCGATTCTGTATTGCAGCCATTTTGATATTTTAGTTCATGGCATCGATAAAACAATTTCATAAGAGACCTACCTCACGTGATACTGTTGGGGCTGATATTTTACATGCATCATGGGAAAGGATTTGACATCTGGTTCATACCAATGGCATGGTGAGGTGTGTGTCAAAGAGATTCACACGATCTTCTATTATTATATTATATATATATATATATATATTATATGTGCATTATGTATAATACATACATATACATGCATATATACATATATACGCATACATAATATATATATTATATATATATATATATATATATATTACATACATATAATACACATATATATATGTACATACACACATACACACACATATATATATAATATAATTACAACAAGAAACAGTATTTATCTCTTATTATAGAACAAACATTAAATTCAGGTCAACGACTTTACATACAACACCACGCCTAAAACATTTAATGACACATAAAAAAACACCATGGTCTACAAACACATAAAAAATGATACATATACATTAAATCACAAATTGTTAATATATATATATATATATATTCTAATAAAATACAAATAGAACGGCTTATCAAAAGTTAAATATAACGACTAAAAATTCAAAACTATCAAAAAGCCTAATGGACAAATATACAAAAAATAAAGATAAAATTAAAATAAATAATAAAATAAAATAAAATAATCATACCCATACACATACTCTGGCTTGGCTAGAGCGGTCATGCTGGTCTGAGATCATTTTACATCCTCTAGAACTTACTCCATTTCATCTTTGTCCAACCCCACGAAGTTCGTACCATAGCTGCAAAGCACTTTCAGTAGTAGTTGTGGTTTATGCATGATATACTTTTTTCTTCTACTGTAAGTAGCCGTAAGGTCTTGTGCTCTTATATATGCATACTTGTTTGTATGTTGTATTTATATAAACTCATATTTGTTTCAGTTTCAGTATACATTTATTATCTTAATAACAGCACCGGTGACCCCAAAATTGAGTGGTCTCAATGGTATTGGCGCTAACAACTATGATATTTTGGGTCAGTGACTGACGAGGAAAACTCAGCTGTCCGAATATTCCGTGCATCGTGTCCGTTATCTTTTCGTCCAGTTTCCCGTTTGCATTGATTTCGTCTAACATTTTCCTCTTGTAGTGTTCTTTCTGTTCAACCTTTGATATATATATATAATTGTGTGGGTGTATGTATGGGTGTGAGTATATATATATATATATATACATAAGATTTACTTCATTTGATTGCTAACATGGCTACCATTGGTTTCATGCCTAGAATTCTCTACAATTATCAAGCCTGTACCTCATAAAGACAATCATACACATTCCCATCCATGGTGTCAATAAATACTATTCTTCTAATGTGGAAGCTTTTATAATTGTTGAAAATTCTGGCATGAAAACATTGGAATCACTGTTGACCCACAAATAGATAATATCTATCTACCAATGCAACGTTGAACACACATTCTTACTGTTTTATATATATACACACATAATACATACATATATACGCAAACACACACACACACACACACAAACACACACAACACACACACAACCACACACACCCAATTACATATATATATATATATATATATATATATATATATATTATATATCTGTGTGTGTATATATGTGTATGAATATGTGTATGGATAACAAATCTCTCTAATAACAATAAAAAGTGCACTAAATGCTTATCCTTCGCAGAATCAACTTTGATGGTCCATGCTATGGTTACTAAGAAACTCTTCAAGAATAAGTTGGGTATGGGGAAAATGTAGCAGCAGCCGTGTATGACGTTTCCTTTCTTACGATTCTGTTCTGTCTGACTAAGTAAATCAGTTCTTTGTAGCTGGATAGATGCATTGTGTAAATGAAGTGAGTCCATATTGTGCATACGTTCGGGCGTGTGTGTGTGTGTGTATGTGCGTGTGAGTATATGTGTGTGTGTGTGTGTGTGTGTGCGTGTGTGTGCGTGTGTGTGCATGTGTGTGCGTGTGTGTGCGTGTGTTGGAGATTCGGCCGTGGTGTTCAGATGATTGCCTCCTTGTTGAAAGATGACCAATAAAAGATGTCATTGACCCATTCAGTGATAAACAGATAAATTCCACTACGGAAAGTACCACCAGAAAAATTTCACCTTAGGTGAATTCCACGACGGTATATTTACCGTGGTTAATTCCATCCGCTACTTATCAACGTAGTCAGTTTTTCTAGACCGTGGTTCAATACCTAAGTTATTTAATCTGTCTATCTCTCAAGTCTTAAGAAGCGAGAGAGAGTCTGAAGGTGAGATAGAAAATAATCTTTATAATCTACTTGAATTGAGATGGGGTCACTTTAATGTACTCCCATCGAGCAAGAATCTATGAAAAAGACTCATCACAAAATTTGAAAAATAATACAATTTTGAAGAAACGATTAAATTTTAGCACATATTTTATTATAACAATAGGATAGAAATTAACATCAAGTACATTGTGAAGTAGAGTTAGAATAAGAAGAGTTAATTGATTTAAAAAAAAAAACATTTCTTAAGATAAATTGTGTGCAATATTTCTTAAAAATTGCAAAGGGTTTTCATTCTGATATTCTTAAATTAGCTTCTTCAGTCGTGCAGCAACACATTGTTATTTTTTGGTTGTTGTTGTTGTTGAATCTCTACGAAGAACGGGTTGCAAGTTTTGCCTGGCTTATATCTTCTTCAGAATTAAGGACAAATTTGGATGTGTGGATGTTAATGATGAGCGCACAGCATTGTGGAACTCTTCTAAATAATGATTTGATAATGGTAATAATGATAATAATAACAATAATAATGATAATTTCACCTATGGTGAAATTTACCATGTTGAAATATACCATCCTTGGGAGAAATTACCGCGGTGGAATTTACCGGTCAGCGAAATAGCAGGTTTTACGGATGTACAACTGAAAATGTTACCGATTCGACCCGTCTCATTCCTAACTAGAACCTGCGATCAAATGCATTCCAACAGTGTCAAACTTTTCTATATATTATTCTGTTGAGTTTGAGCGAATCGGATACCTTATTTTCTAATATATTTTCCCTGTTCTAAACAAAAGCTAACGTTGAACGTGAACAAATGAATTTTCTATTTTGAAATGACCGACCACACAACAAAAAAAGTATCATCGACGTTCAAAATTTGAAGATGGTATATATTTTGGCGATTGTAAAGAAGGTGAATAGAAATTCTAGTAACCTTTTATTCAAGGCTCATTATTTTGTTCGTGCATACTGTCAAGTGAAGTTTGGGTTTACTTACCCTTGTCTATCAGGATATATATTTTGTCATTGTTGCTTTATAACAATTCTTTCTCAGTTTCTTTATAGAGAAAAGAGCATTCAAAGACAAAACGAAAGCAAATAAGAAAAAATCTGTCTAGCAATTTGTATGGGAGATTTAACACGCTTACCCTCTTTAATAGAGTACTTAGTGGTCCTGTGAAGTATATGTGTGTGTGTGTTGGTGAATTCGCTTATTTGTGATTTGTGTTTGGATGCGTGAGTATTTGTATAGATACGCCGAAGCCTCAAAATAAATACAATTTTTTACTTCATAGTTTTAATACTATTTTTCATAGGTTTAAATTCGTGATTAATTTCTGAAATACTGGAAATGTAGCCACCCACACGCACACATACACGAATGTAAGTATTAATATAATTGTTTGCACATATATACATAAACACACACACACACACATATCTATATATATATATATATATATATATATACATATATAATATGTATGGTTATATATATGTATATATATATATATATATGTGTGTGTGCATATTATGTATACACACACACATATGTATATATATTGTGTACATAAATATATATATATATATAATATATATATATATATATATATATACATAAATATATATATATATATATATAGATATATATGTATATATATATATAATATATATAATATATATATATATATATATATATATATATATATATATATCGTGTATAGGTGTTTGATTATATGTGCGTGTGTTTATGTGTTTAAGTGTGTGTATAAACAAAGATTTTCGTATGTTGCGGGTGAAATAATAAATCCAAACAAAAACAGAACTAAATTGTCTCCGAGGAAATTTGGAAGATTTACTGGGAAGTTTCAACCAATGACGCATTTCAATATACTTGTTTTGCTTTTGTTTATTCGCTTTAAATATATGATAAATATACACAGAGCTGCGACAAAATGATGATAGAACAGTGAACGGTATATTTCATAAGATAACGTCAATTTTCTTGAATTTTAGTTTCGAATTTTCCCATGAATGAATTATGATTACATTTCTTTTAGTGATAACAATACTGAAAAATAAAACTGCATAACACAGAAATAAATAAATGATTCCTACATTATTTTGTTTTATTTTGATTTATTTACGTTTTTCAGCTCAATCGGCAGTGCTTTAGTTATGATAATACAGATTTAACTTAACCTGTTTGATATTTTCTGAGCAAAACTTTAAAATTTATATTTTCTAGAATTAAAAATACGTGTCTTACATTTGTCCCTGATTTTCTATCACATTCGACGGGCTCTGGCGGGCGCGCATATTCCTACAAACAGAAATACGCGTTAAAACATATAAAGTATATTTTTGCATATCCCTGAGAGAGAGAAATAGCATACTTATAATGCTATAATTATGCAAATGTGTGCATGAATGTGTATGTGCAAATGTGTGCACATGCACGCGGATATGCATAGTATCAATCTGTATATCAATCTAGCTATCTATTATCGACCCAGACACAAACACACGCACATAGATGTGAGTGTATGTGTGTATGTGTGCGTGTGTGTGTGTGTGTGTTGTGTGTGTGTGTGTGTGTGTGTGTGTGTGTAAGTATATACTATTGATATATCTTTGGAAGATCCAAGCATCTAGATGCAGGAAGTTAGAAATTGACGTAGAAAGTTGAAAACTTTCCCATATCCAGCTTACAAGCTGAGGCTTAGGCCTGTAATTGCTGGACCGTTGGGATATGTAACACACTGCCTAAATATTCATGTTGAGAAATTAGGCTTTTCAAAACAAGGAGAATTCTAATTCGAAGACTACAGATCTACTGCATCGCTGGAACTATAAATATCTGTAAAGCTTTCTAGATGGTTATCCTTTAAGTATATATGAACATGTCTAGATATGCAACTACGTGCATGAGAATGCATGCAAGAAGCAAACAATACAAATCTACACATGTACATTCATACGTGCATACATCGAAACAAAAATACCCTGTTGTTGAGGTTGAAATTCCCATGGATGAGTCTTGGATATAGGTTAGAATCACACAATTTTTCTTTTGGTTAATCAGTGATTTTGGTTAAAATCCTATCAAAGCAGCTCTTAGATATACGAACAAATTTCTCAATTGATAAGCTAATAAAATAACTTCATGTATCCCTACAACAACGTATCCCAGACAAACCACAGCTGGAACATTCACTTAAATTTCGATGAATTATGGATGGAATTTCAGTCTTACAGTCATACCGAATCCATGAAAATTCGTAAAAAAAGAAATAGATTTGAAGAAGTGAACTGCAGCACAGAAATTTTAATCACACAAGTGAAAGACATTTTTACAATGAAAATGTAAGGTTTTCTGTCTATGGTCCAATCATTCGAAAATCTACAGATCAAATGCATTATTTCTACGTATATATATCGGCCAAATTAGGAAATCAATATAGTAACACCAGAGTAGGCTCTAAACCACTCAATACTGTTTCATTTCTGGAATGATTAACGGAATGTTAAGGAAATTAGACTTCAAATATTTGAAATAAAATTGAAGCTTTTAGAAAATTAAATTTGTATTCCTTCCTTTCCTCGTCTGCATGAAAGTCTTCATATCCAAAGGAAAGAAAATGATGCATACAATTTACATACAGCACAGAAACACTCATATATATGCATATATATATATATATATATATATATATATATATATATATATATTATATATATATATATATAATATATATATATATATGTATATGTGTGTGTTCTTGGTTGCTAAATTATACAGATGTGTATATATATCTGTATATATATACATATAAGTAGGGAAATAGCCATATATCTATGTATATATTTTGACACACAAACATACACACACACAAACACACATATGCACACACACATACTCACATGTATATATACACCAATATGTATGTTATATTCATATACAAATGTGTGTGCATGAATGTGTACTTGCGGATGTGTAAGGTAAGTTAGGATTTTTACACTCTAATTATTTTATCGGTACAATTCAATAATTTTAATAATTTTCCAAAATCTCATCTCGTGATTTAATTATATGTAGTTTGGTAATAGTTTTCTCACAAAATTCACGAGTGGTGATATAAAATATAAAATATGCGCAAACACATACATATTTTGATTTTAGCCAATAAACGTATAAATAAATCTACGTAATTACTAATATATACAGAAAGATATAGAAACAAGAACGTACACGTCTAGGTATGCACGCGTAGGCACGCATTCACAACTGTACATATTCGTATATGCTCTAGAAACATTCATCTTAAACATAGAATAGTTAACTACATTGCACGCAGACTTACATGCGCAAACACGCATAGGTTATATATATTGTGTGTATATATATAAGTGTGTGCGTGTGTGTGTGTGTGTGCGTATATTTGTGTGTGTGTATGTGTACGTGGTTATGTGTGTGCGTGTATGTATGTACGTATATATACTGATCGTTTGTAGGAAACATATATGCGGGGAAGCACACACTAAGATGTAGAGGGGAAGCCTGGTTTATGGGATTAACGTGATTTTTCTCGTCCATATACCGGAGTTCTCCATTTATAAATATATATGAACTAATGCATCTGTTTGTTTTGTACACCACCTGTCTTCGACTTTTGTTTATTTCGTAAACGCTCACTATATATATATATATATATATGAAAGCACGAAACAGGTAGTAACGAACAGTCGACAACTGAAGATGAATTTGATTATTTTTCATATTTTGTCCTGTAATTATCTCTGTGTGTTTACGTCTTTTCATTCGTCGGTGATATCCTGTACTTAATGTGTATTTTCTTATATTTTATTTCTCTCTCTCTCTCTCTCTCTCTCTGTATATTTATATACATATATATGTGTGTGTGTGTGTGTGTGTGGAGGCGCAATGGTTCAGTGGTTAGGACAGCGGACTTGCGGTCGTAGAATCGCGGTTTCGATTCCCAGACCGGGCGTTGTGAGTGTTTATTGAGCGAAGAACACCTAAAGCTCCACGAGGCTCCGGCAGGGGGTGGTGACGATCCCTACTGTACTCTTTCGCCACAACTTTCTCTCACTCTTTCTTCTGTTGGCCTGCTCGCTTAGCAAGCGGGGTGGCGTCATTTGAAGGCTAAAACAATGAAAAGCGCATTGTGACCAGTGATGTGTAGCAACATCTGACAGCCTGGTCGGAAAAGAGAAAAAAAGTATATATATATGTATATATATATATATATATATATATGAGTGTGTGTGTGTGTGTGTGTACACATTGCCTTTTGTCTTTTATTTGTATTAGTCATTATGCAGAGGCTAATCTGGGGTACTCTCGTGAGTAATTTCAGTTCAGCTAATCTATTTATTATTTCATAAATCAACTATTGCATCGTTCTCTTTGGGACGAAGGCTATGTTTCGCCAATGTAGACACAACTACAACGGTTGTCAAGCGATGTTGGATGACAGACTCAGACACAGTGACATACTTCGAGTTACTGTCTACCATATCAACCCACAACACTTTGTTCAGACGGAGGCCATAGAAGAAGAAACAAGACCCAGTTACCACGCAGAGTCACTAAACACACGATTGTGTAGTCAATAAGCAATCTTGTCGCCACAGAATCACGCATTACAACACACACACAGAAAACAAACACATACACACATGTATATATACACATATATGTCTGTGTGAAACATATATATCTATATATATCTATATCTATCTATCTATATATATAATATATATATATATTATATATATATATATATATATATATATAATATATATATATATATTATATATATATATATATACATATATATATATATATATATACATATACATATATATATACATATATATATAGATATAGATATATATATAGATATACATATATATATGTATGCATACATAGACATATTAGGTAGATATTTTACGTTGCACCTCTCCTTCTGTCTATCTCTCTGATTTTTATCGCACTCATTCGTTTTCCCTCCCCTCCTCTCTCTCTCTCACACACTTCCTGCTTTCTCGTTATATATATATATATATATATATATATATATATATATGCGTACTCCAACACGCGTATACATTTATGCGTGTTGCGTACATGTGTGTCTGTGCACGCGTGTGTTAGTATATATTTTTGTATATGCATACTGAATGTTTTGCTTCGTGCACATCGAAAATTATTTGAAAAGACAAATACATAGTTTCGACTTAGAATAAGTAACAGCATAAGCTCCATCTTTCCGATGTCTATTCTGTAATCAAAGTTTATGACACACTGCAAATACTTTTGGTGCCAGAGCAATAATTTCACTTTAGTTTCCGAAAGGTAATTGTAAGCGGTCATGTTTTTAATGGTTTCTTAACCGTCATTAGAGTGATTCGTCGTAGAGACACGGGGTTTTATATCTAAGCTGTCTTTCGCACTGTAATTCTTGAGAAAGTCTAGTAAAATTTATGTTTAATTGTATGAACACTTTTGGAAATCTTTGGCATCGACCCCAGTCTGAGAGTACATACATATAACAATAGTTATTCTCATTGTGTCTTATAATAGTCAACAATAATTCAGGTGAGATGTAATAAAATTATATTGCCTAAATTTCTTCTGAGCAGTGTTTTACTTCTTGTATATTATAAACTACATACAACTCAGTTTTGTTGTTTTGAGGAGGTTTTTTTTCTCTTTATTTTTGTTTCTTTTATACGAATTTACTGTAGCGGAAACTTAAACATTGATGGCTCAGTTATGTAGTTAGTTGAGTGTTCTTAGATCAAGTCTCTTTCTAATAAAATACAGCAACAAAAGAGTATAAAACAATTCTGCTCCTAAATATAAAGCTAGTATACGTATTTCCATGCGATCTCAATAAAGAAACACATGACATACTTTAGAAATATATTACAATCACTAATGATCTGGCCGCAAATTATATGCGATTTCCGACACGAATTTAGAGAAAAGGGGACTTAATAGAAGCTTGTAAGTTATATACATTTCCAGTAACATACTTCTTCGTATTGAAATTGTTCCAAACGTAATCGCACACAGATAAATATATATCAAACATCATATCATTATGCTTTATAAACAAATAAAAGACAAGCCAGCAAGTTGGTCTCTTCTTGATAGTTTCATTTGCTAGAAATAGGAACCATATTCCCCTCAAATTATACTTACATACTGGATAAGACACAACAGATAATGTAGTAATACATATCCCACTGATTTTCTGTCACAACTGGAAATCCTTTCATCGTTGTTTTGCTCGATCTAAGTGGATTGATTTAAACAGAAAGAGCAAATGTAAATATAGACTTAGCAAAGAAATTATCACTATCCGCGCGTCACAAAACCTGTCAAGAGGCAGTGGCACGTTATGTTAAATATTCAGGGTCTTTATGCAAAGGATTGATGTTAAATTACACTAAAATGCCTTAATTATATGAGTTCAAAGTTTCAGTCTCACAAAATACTCGCCTGTTTCAAATATAGGAAACGTATATACTAGTCAGTACTCTTTAGCACAGAGGATTTGGAAGTTAAACGTTGACAATTGACAGCATGTAGAGATAGTCTCAGAATACAATCTGCTTACCAGAATTTTTACTATTTCTCTTAAATTTTGATTACGGCAATATGCACATTGTTTCGGCGAGACCAAAAACATTTGTTTACAATACAGAGAGTATGGTGTAAAATAGCGAAAAGTTTCGTTTCGTGTAATCATTGAATTTAACATTGTTAACGTTTTTATCTCGACGGGAATGGAATGATATGCCTAAATGAATGTAAATCAGAAATCATCCGTTGTTGACATGATGGTGGAAGTTGATTCCAATCCGTTTTGATCACAGAAATTGACATTCTAGCACAGAGAAGTGAGTATTTGTATTCTGATAAGCACTGCCAGTCAGAGCATAACATTTCCTTACAAATTGGACTGAGATATATTTCAGAATATTATGTATACGCAAAGAGGAGCAATCACTCAATGGAGTATTCAGCATATTCCAAATAGTTCTAATAGAGTAAATTCAAAGAATATTTGGCAAACTATTATATTATAATCTTATTTCTTTACTGCCCACAGAGGGGATAAACAAGAACAAACAAGCGGATTAAGTCGATTATATCGACCCCAGTGCATAACCGGTACTTATTTAATCGACCCCGAAAGGATGAAAGGTAAAGTCGGCGGAATTTGAACTCAGAACGTAGCGGCATGCGAAATACTATTATATTATAATCTTTTAAAATGGAAAAGATTAGCAGAAGAAGTATCAACGACATTTGCATATAAATACTATAGGTAGCTGAAACCTCTGGGAAATTCACTTCAATGTGCCTTTCTGGTATCGAGATGCAGAAATTGCACACAGTATACCATATCTAAATCTTTGTAGAATTGAGTTTTCGCTGCATAGGAGGGAAATTTTCCTCTAACTAAATAAGTGATACATTTGGGAAACTGACTTGCACATCAGGCCAATATTATTACTTTATTAATTAAAATCTTATCTCACTGCGCATATTTAAAACTTTCCATTTATGTTTTGGTGAAGATTTCTTGTTCGTAAGAGTGTTGGTTACTGTTGAATCAATGCAAGTTGTGTAAGGTTAGGGGCGTAATAGTGGTAGCAATATTTAGTGTCCATGATCGAGCAACGCTAATGGTTAATACAGTTATCATTATGTTATTATGTGGTTATAACCGTCTTAACTGACTGAGAGTGACATTGCTCTGTGCATGCTTTTGTTGTAGTGTCCTGATGTGTTGTAAGTATATTTCTATGTTCAGAAAAAATAGTACACGGGACAGTATGGTTTAGAATATAGTGCAAATCTCAATGAAAGGTCATTACATCATTTTGAGTGCATTTTGTCTTGTCGCTTAGGGATGTATTCATATATTTTGTTGCTGCAACACTGGTTTCTCTGTGTTCAAATAGTGACTTGGAAGATAAGGCAGAGTAAAATAGTTTGAGTCGTAATATATTGCTTATACTATTTTACTTTTTTACTTGTTTCAGTCATTTGGCTGTGGCCATGCTTAAGCATTGCCTTTAGTCGACCAAATCGACCCCAGGACTTATTCTTTGTAACCTTTGTACATATTCTATCGGTCTGTTTTTCTCAAACCGCTAGCTTACGAATACGTAAACACACCAGCATCGGTTGTCAAGCGATGTTAGGGGGACAAACACAGACACACAACCATATACATACACATGCATACATACATATACATATATATATATATATATATATATATAATATATATATATATATATATATATATATATTATATATATATATACATTTATATATATATATGTATATATATATATATATATTATATAATATATATATATATATATATATATATATATATACATTTATATATATATATATAATACATATATATATATATATATATATATATATATAATATATATATATATATATATACATATATATATATATGACGGGCTTCTGTCAGTTTCCGTCTACCAAATATCCACTCACAACGCTTTGGACGGCCCGAGGCTATAGTAGAAGACACTTGCCCAAGGTGCCACGCATTGGTACTGAACCCGAAACGTGTGGTTCGTTAGAAAGCTACTTGCCACTCAGCCACTCCTACGCCTATCGAATATTGTTTTCGCACTAATATTTTGCTGCTTTGTGTCGATCAAATATTAAAAATGGTGAACATTCTAGTCGTGAGTGACCTCACATTTGCTTCTATTGCTATATCATATTCGAGTAAATGTGAGTAAATATAAGACGCAAGTTGTTTCAAATATTTTCTTTTACTTAATTATTTATTTCTTATTCCGTATTGTGCTTTGTTACACTTTGTGTAGTCCACACTAATCATTTCTGCTTCTGAAGTCTATCTATTTTACATGACGCCAAATGTTTGATACGATACAGCTTATGTTTTCACCGTTCCCTTGGTCTTCCTTCATAAAGTTTTCCCACCCCTCACACATATTGATAAACTTCATGCACGTTACACCTTTTTGTACGTTTTTTACTGACCAAGTAGATCAAATATGAACTTTACTATTGAATTTGGACACTTGTGGGTTGAGTTCATTTATATTGAGTATTCGCACTGAATGTCACAAATTTTATGTATCTTTTTCCAGGAGAATTTCATGTATTGGTGAGCGTTGTTGGAGATTATAACGATTAACGATGCAATTGAGAAATGTTACCTGACATACAGGAGTGGAAACCATCAACATGCGAGAAACGAACTACCCACACTGCTGTGTATCAAATTGCGGAAGATATGACTGCTACTCACTGCTCACTATTCTGTAAATAGTTTAGTAAACTAATCTCTTGTTGATTATTAAACAAACGGAATCATATACACACATGAACACGCAATATTTGAGAGAGAGAGAGAGCGAAATAGGGAGAAAGAGAAAGTAAAACTGCCCTTCTGCAATATATGTATGTGTGTAAATGCTATGATGTATATATTTATATATATATATATATATATATATATATATATATATAGTAAGACTTGATACAGACACATGTAGCGAAACCGTGTCCTGCAGGAAGGGAAAAGCAGGCATTGCTACAGCGTTCGTACGCCGGAGTTGATCTTTCATCTATGGGCAGGGCCTTAGTCTCAACTCAGTGGGTTATGTGAGAGGGCTGGAGAACGTGATCATTCAATTATTGAAGAGAAATGCTTCTGGAAGGCTATATATATACCAAGTTTTCGGCTTCTTGCCATAACTTCGGAAAATGTCGAAATTAGTTGACGGCGAATTTCTTCGACTTTGTCTACCTAAATTCCTAGTTTCCTATTTAGCCCTACTTTAATACCGTGGGTTGTTACTAGTAGGGCGTGGCTCACGAAGACACCAATCTCTCTTTTTTCAGCACCGAGGCTGAGCTGGTGGCCGAGATAAAGGAGGTGTTCGAAGATCTACCTCGACACGCAATAACAAACGCATGTGCCAAATTCCGGATCTGCCTTCAAGCTGTAGTGTAAGCTGAGGGTGGATGCTTTGAATAAACCTTAATCTTCCAGCCACAATCTAGTTCATGTTTTTTTTTTTAATTTTTAAAAATACTTTACTTTTGTACGTGATATTGAGTTTTCTCTTCCTTTTTGCAAACTGTCAAATTTTGTCCGAAAACCCTGTTTATTAAAACACAAACCGACATTTATTGTTGTGGTCCATACAGTGTTCGTATGTTGCTTATAAATAAACTATTATTCGCAAAATTCTTTTCATTTATGATCTCATCACTTTTCCCATGAATTCGCCTGAACCAACTTGTCTCAGGCACATACCTATTGGATTGAAATACTCTCTTCGTGATATATATCTCTATTGTATAAGATGTCTTTTTTACCAGCTGAGTGGAGCCAGATTTGTTTGGTTTAGAGATTAAATTGTTTAATCAAAAGTACGTAATAGATTATGTAGTAGGATCATGTAAAAGTTGTTGCTGTACGACGAAGAGAAATATC